>NC_137085.1:6867690-7125190 GCF_951640355.1 Cnephaeus nilssonii
AAAGCAGGAGGAAAATGACAGGAGAAACATTTAAAACCCCCTAGGTCTGAGGGGACAGCAAACTCCCTCTTCTTGGTATGACCCTCTTCTTGGTATGACCCTCTTCTTGGTATGACCCTCTTCTTGGTATGATGGAGGTTGGAGGGGGTTGGTTTGAAATAGCTCAGTACCCGAGCTTCGGCCACACTCAGTCCTTTCCAAAAGGCAGGAAGCATCTACTACGTAAGAAAGCTTTACGTTTCACACGCTGCCTTTTTCACATAACACGTGGGGGATGTCCTAGATCAGTGGTCGGCAAACTCATTAGTCAACAGAGCCAAATATCAACAGTACAACGATTGAAATTTCTTTTGAGAGCCAAATTTTTTAAACTTAAACTTCTTCTAAAGCCACTTCTTCAAAATAGACTCGCCCAGGCCGTGGTATTTTGTGGAAGAGCCACACTCAAGGGGCCAAAGAGCCGCATGTGGCTCGCGAGCCGCAGTTTGCCGACCACGGTCCTAGAACGACTGGTACACAAGGACTCCTGGGAGGTAGGGTTCTCTGGGGAGGCCTGTTCCCACGGACCAGGAGTGAGCAGGAGCCTCCCAGGAAGACCTGGGCGCCGAGGCTGTAAAGCTCGCATGTCAAACTCAAAGGCTAACACGGGCCAAATGAATGAGGCACACGGCCCGCGGGCCGTGAGTTTGACATGCTTGCTGTGTTTGCCGGTTGTGGAGTGAGCACTAAGGCAGTGCCGCCGACCAGCCCAGCTGACCCAACAGAGGGGCTTCCCTGAGCACCCAGGGTGCGCTCGGGGCTGCAGGGGGGGGGGGGCAGCAGCGTAACCACCGGACGTGTGGCCACGGGGCGCTCCGCGGTGGGTAGTGAACGTGCGTGATGCTACCTGAGGGTGCAGGTGGCCCTGAGGAGCCCTCAGGCCGCAGGGGACAGAGGTGCAGGAACAAACACCTTCAAATGACACGCTCGGAGGAGAACACCAACTGGGTGCTGAGTGAGCCCGAGAGGAAGGAACGACCCACTCGGATAAAGGGCCAGAGCTTCTTGTGACACCTTCTCAGGCCAGGGCCAGAGAGGAAAGAGGAGTGGGTTCTCTGCCCGAAGACGAAGGTTCCCAACTCTGTTCTGCCCATCACGGCACGGACAAGGCATTTGAGTCACCCGGGAACTTGCTAACGATACAGATTCACAGCCCAGACCCTGAGAGCCGGTTCAGGGGGCCTGGGGTGCAGGCCACAGGCATCTCTGCTTAACGAGCTCCGCAGTGACTAAGCCTGGCCGGGTTTGGGAAGCCGGAGGTGAGGAGCAGCTGCAGAGGGTTTAAGCAGTTGATCAATGCCTCTGACCACAGCACTTAGTCAATGGAGCTGAGCAAACACGAGGATGAATTATTGACTGCGGTTGTGGTTGAGCAGAGCTAAAATGATGACAGGTGACCCTGCAGAGAGGGCCCGCCACACGCCGGGCCCTGGGGTGTGCGGGTCTCCCAAGTTCTCTCAGGCTCCTCACACCGCCCTCCGAGGCAGACACGGGGCCAGCTCTGCGACGTGCGGGGCTCGGGGCAAGATGGAAATTGGGGCTCTGGTTCAAACATCATTAAGAATTTCAACATGGTGACAGCAGGGCATGAAGCAAGCGTGGGGCCCTTCTGAGCACGGGCGCCGTGGGACGGCCCCGGCTGCACACCGTGAGGCTGGCCGGGCGGGTGCCGTTGCTGCACCCACTGCACCAATGAGGGGAGTGCCAGGGAAGAGATGCGCTTCAGGGCTGCCACGCCCGGAGGTTTCTGAGCCTTGAAAGCCCCCAAAAGACACACCTGATCTAACTAAGGACAGAACGAACACCTGTGCAGAGCGGCAGCTACCGGGGCTGGGGGCTCTCAGGGCCCTGCTGGAGTTCTGATGGTATCCAGAAGGATTTTTAAGCAGAGATGTGACAAGATCCAATTTGCAATTTTAAAAGATTGCCTGCCTGTGGGAAAGTGAGGCAGAAACCTGCGATGCCCTGAGTGGTGGAAATGGAGCAGCAAATTACGATGGAGATTACCATGCAACTGCAAGCAATTATTCAGCACCTACAGTTTACAGACCCTCAACAGTTCCTGCCAAAATGGCCTGCTGCCATCCTCTGCGCAAAAAGTTTTGGGATCATTCTATGGCACAGGGGACTTGCTCCTTCGCTGCCCTGGACCCAACGTGGTCTGACCTTCACTGCCTCTCCCGGCCCCCACCCCCGGCCTGGTTCTCTTTCTTCCTTGCAGATGGTCCTTTCTGGCTCCTCCTCTGACCTTTCCAAGGCTGCTGTTTCCAAGGGCTCTGGTTTAGCTCCCTTCTCACTCCACACACCTGCCCTGGGCTACCAAACCCGCACCCACACCCGGTTTTAGCCGTTTTCACACACCTGCCCAGCTCGCCAGCCTGTGTCACCCTCTGACAGGAAGAAGGGAGGTCTTATGAATCTGTGACGATGCCATGTTTTTGTTTTTTTCATGCCTTAGCCTGATTCTTTATTCACGCTGATCCCTTTTCCTAGAATCTCCATTCCTTATGTACTCTCCAAACTCCTATTCATCCTTCAAGACCCCATCTAAGCACCCACTCTTTGGTAGGGCCGTCCCTGGGCTTATTCCAGGCTGGACTGGATGCCTGAATGACCTCTCTCACTCCAGATACCCCAATATACTTTAACCATTTGATATAAGCCTATCTCCCTAATATGACTGTGACCTCCTCAAGGGCAGGGCCAAATCTCATCACTTTTGTACCCCATTTTCTAGGGCAATTTCTGCCCTAGATTACTGAATATTTTTCAACCAAATCCAGTGTTGAACCTACTCCATGAAAATCCTTGGGCCCTTCTTGGACATGAAGTGCTATTAGCTCTATTATTTCATTTCTGCATGTGTGTGTTCCCTAGTTACTAGGAGATTCAAGGAATCTCTGGGAGATCCATTATAGCGTGCACCCCACTCCTCTTTGCTAGGGAGGAAAACAGGTATGATGTAACAAGAAGTCAGTGGTGGCAGCGGCCAGGAACTTACAGGGGGGGAAAGGTTTCTGATCTCATATAACAGACAATGGCTGGTGATGCGGTAAATGTAAAATTATAAGGTAATTCAAGCCCTGGCGGTGTGGGTACTAGTAAGTGGTTAGAGCATCAGCCCAATGCATGAAGGGTCATGGGTTCGATTTCCAGTCAAGGGCACATACCTGGGTTGCAGTTCGATCCCTGGCCCCAGTGGGGTGTGTGGGAGGCAATCAATCGATGTGCCTCTCTCACATCTCCCTCGCTCTCGCTCTCTCTATCTCTATCTTTTATAGAGTAATTGCTCAATAGGTAATGGCTGAATTGAAATCAAGCTGCCGGAAACTCCAGCTATGGCGGCTGATGCCGCAGTGTGGGGGTGGGCAGCTTTCAGAGAGCAGAGTGCTCAGGCCTCGGCCCGCAGCACTGGGGAGGAGAGTTCCTAGCTGCAACAGCTGCTTCTGCATGTCTGCTTCTGCTTTCCTGGACCCAGAAAGGAGGGGAGGTGGGGAAGAAGGCAAACCAAGGCCTCCTGCGAAGGAGGAGGAACAGATTGGGCCGAGGGACCGGTCACCTGCGGTTAAACTGAATGGAAGTCACCTGCGAAGGAGAAGTGGCCCGGGCTCTGCGAGTCAGATTAGCCTGACAGGGACAGGGACAGGGACAGGGACAGGGACAGGGACAGCTCTGCAGTCGGCTGAGTCTCAGCCAAATGACAGTCCCGTCCCTGTGTCTGGTGGGGAACCACCTGCCAGGCACGGGGCTAGGTTCCTTCACACATATCACCTTGCCTAATCCTCCCAGCAACCTCTTAAGGTGGGAATAATTCTATTTACTGAACAGACGGAAGAAGCTGTCAGGAAGCCGGCTCTACCTGGGGTGGCGCCCCGAGACGAAGACCTCTGGGCCTCCCCGCAGGTCTGGGGAGGCAGGGGCAGGCCATCAGAGGCCAACGATTTCTGCCACTTGACTCAAATGAGGAATTAATATTCTAAAATCCACTCGGTAACTGGAGACTTCTAACTAGAGCACCCCCAAATGCTCGGGCACTTTACTGAGCTTCCTTCTGTCCCCCACCCAGGGAGCTGCCCCTGCTGAGCTACCAGCTCTCTGCGGGAGGGACGGGCTGTCCCGTAACAAACAGGGCAGCATCCCACACGCTGCTGCCAGGGGCTCCGGCTGAGCAGATGCTGAGGGAAATTCATTCCCTGCCTCCCCCGTCAGGCACCTTATTCAATTAACGTGGCCACGAAGCTGCAGACAGCTCCATATGAAAGCCCTTCAGTTCCAGAATACATTTTATTATGTGACAATAGTTGCCAGCACGATTTATTTCCTTTGATGGGATTCTGCTTTTTCCTTGTTAATTTAAATCTGTATTTTCTAGTGCTGATTCCAGGTCTGTGTGAATTTTTAAAATGTGACCATTAATCTTCCGGACCCAGTGGCCACATATAAGGAAGACGGATCTGCCCGGGCACCGGCGACGCCTCTGTTCTCTCACTGTCAGAGGGCAGTGAGGAGGCCACTCACAGTTAGAGACAGATGTCACTGCTATCTCCCACTCCCTACGCACACGCGCGCGCGCACACACACACACACACACACACACACACACACACACAGGCAGCCAAAACAGACTCTGAGACGTGACATTACAGTTCCCGTTGTTTCGGGGGTTGACTGATGTATAAAGCTCCTCTGGGGCAGGAGCTTTCAGTGGGTGCCCCACCGACCCCTGAGGGCTCCCCAGACTCAGAGCCCAGAAGGCCACAGCTCTTTTCACGAGAATACTAAGACGTCACTTGCCTTTCACTCTCATCCTCTCACATCGGACAGAATGTTCCAGAAGCTACGTGACATGGTGGTGTCATTGTTCTGAAGTAAATTTCAGTTTTAACTTCTAATAAGGTAAATGTGGATAAACATAACCCCCACGAACACAAATTCCTTGGAATCCTCAATTTGAAAGACAATAAAATTCCTGCACCAAGAGTTTGAAAGCCACTGTTGACTGTTGTAGGACAATGTGTTGAATGTAACTCTGCCAAGGCCGGGTTGTGAAGCCCGAGACACGTGAGGGTTTTGCTTTGCCCGACTGTTCATTTGCCTGAACCTGTGCAAGGGCGAAAGGCAGAGCAGGAATAACAATGTAAACGGACCCGAGAGACTCCTGGCCTATTCTAGAGAAGAGGAGAGCTAAGGGGTGAAATCAATACGCCCAGAGCCCAGGGTTTGGTACTTCTGTTTAAACACAGTTTGACTGGAAAATCACAGCCAGTGAGGAGGAGTCGGATGTGGTGCTCACCCTGGATCCTGCTGTTCCTCGTACACAGTCACCTCCGAGTCCCCAAACAGCCAGGGGATCCCTTTTCTTAGTGGCAGTGATGGACCCATCAGAGAGCACAACTTGTGTTTATGAGACAAAATAAGCAAGACAAGACGTTTAAACAGCGTATCTCCCCAAGCAACGAAGAATTACATTTGTTTATTCACTTTCAATGGTATGAAGGATCAATAGTTGAAATGAAAGAAGTTCAAATTAGGAGGATAAAATGCTACATGCCCTAAAAAGAAACCAGGTCTCTGTGATTTGTAGGGCCAGCCTGTCACCCAGGTTCTACAAAAACTAATGAGAGCCCTGGCCAGTGTGCTCAATGGTTAGAGCATTGGCCCCAAGCACGGAAGGGTCATGGGTTCGATTCCCCAGCCAAGGACATGTACCTGGGTTGCAGGTTCAATCCCAGGCCCCATGGGAGGCAACTAATCTATGTGTCTCTCTCACATCGATGTGTGTGTCTCTCTCCCTCTCTCTCCCCCTTCCTCCCTTCCACTCTCTCTAAAATCAATGAAAAAAAAAAAATCCTCAGGTGAGGATTAACCAAAAACCAAAACAAAACAAAAACCAAGAACAACATTAATGAGAACAGAGAAAGATAACGAAGATTCAGAAGATCATCTACCAATAATGAGCCCCCAAGTGAGACGAGGGAGCAGAGGAAGAATTGCACAGCCCGCCTTTTGGCCAGAACCCAGTCTGGAAATACATCATCGTGAAGGCATCTAAGAAGTGTCACATGAGCCCTAGCCAGTTTGGCTCAGTGGATAGGGTGTCAGCCTGTGTACTGAAGGGTCCCAGGTTTGATTCCGGTAAAGGGCACATGCCTGGGTTGCGGGCTCGGTCCCCAGTTGGGGACATGCAGAAGACAGCCGGTCAATGATTCTCTCTCATCACTGATGTTTCTCTCTCTACCTCTCCATTCCTCTCTGAAAGCAATAAAAATATATTTTGTAAAAAGTGTCACATGACAAGATGAAAAGAACATTTCCTCTGGGAAAACAACTTACTGTTGTGTGTAGAAAAAATGATCTGCATTAGAAATAGTGCAGAAATAAAATTTCAAAAATTTGAATTAGTAACATAGTAGGATAAGCCCGCCACGATTTTTCAGAATGCAGAGAAAGAGCTGAGAAATGACAATGATAAGAAAACCATGATAGATATGGAGAAAAAAAACCCAACATAAATACTCTAGGTGTTAGAAAGAAATCAGAACAATTAAGAGAAGTAACAATTTAAAAAGTTTAAAGCTTGCTGAATTAAAAATAAAACAACTAAATATAGAACCTGATAGGCTTCCAACATTCCAAACAAAATCAGTGAAGTGACTCATGACTAAATCAATCCTGATTTCAAGACTTAGTGTAAAGTTACAGTAATCAAGACAGGGTGGCGTTGGCATAAAGATAGACACACAGATCAATGGAACAGAACGGAGCGTCCAAACAGAGCCACACATATGTGATCAATTGAATTTCAACAAAGGTGCCAAGACCACTCAATGGGGAAAGGGTAATCTTTTCAATAAATGATGCTGGAACAACTGGATAACCACGTTAAAAAAACAACAACAAAGAACCTTGATGTTTATCTCACACCATATACCCACACACATATAAAAAATGACCCAAGAGATTCATGGGGCTATTCTAGTATAGAGGAAAGGGAAGGAATAAATGATTACGTCCAGGAGGCCTAGGGCTTGATACTCTGTTTAAATGCATCTTGATTTAACAAGAATAGCATGAACTCTTCTAGAAGAAACACGAGAGATAACCCTTGTGACCTCAGGTTTGGCAAAGACTTCTTAAGTAGGACACAAAAAAGCACAAACTAGACAAGCTCATCAAGTTATACTTCTTTTTTCCCTTTCCTCCTCCAGCGTATCACTGGCCATGCAGTCTGGGCCCTTGACCTTTCCTCGATAGAGATAGCATCTAGGCCTCAGGTGTATTTCAGCTCCAGGCCCAGCAAACCCAGACAAGGCTGACCTCAGGACCAGCTGCATTGCATAATGACCCCCTGCCCTGGTGCTGACCAATCAATCAGTGGAGACCTAGACCCTGAAGCACACACCTGGGAAGTTGCTGAATATTCTATTAAGATCTTCCCTGGAACCTCCCCCAAATCTCCACCCTTAAAACCCTGAGGACTCAGAGTGCTCTGTGCCTTTCCCTCCTCCTCCCCTCCTCCCTGCCCCCCACCAGGTGCATCACCTGCCTCACTCCCAAGCCCCAAGGGCCCTTGCTTTGCCTCTAAGACGTGCTTCCTCAGCCCATTTCTTCTACGAATCGCCTCTGTGATTTTATAAACAAGTGTTCTCTGATCGTTTGAGTCTTGGTTCTGAATTCTTTCCTAGCCAGAACTCAAGTACCGAGGTTGCTGAACCCGGGTCTGGTCTGACCCCACTGGTCTAACATCTGGTGCTGTTCTCACCTCCCACACAAGACCAGTCCAGGTGATTTTTAGAGGACGTTCATTGAAGCTGGAGACAGTGAAACAAGAAAGGGCCTAGGATAGTAGAAGCAACAGGAGAGGAGCCAGGTGGGGAAATGAGCCTAGGCTGGGCTGCTTTGGCTAAGAAGTTGGAGAAAAGGGGGTCTTGGGGACAGGGTCAGGGGGTTAGCCCGGGACGAGCTGCTGCTGTCCACTGCTCGCTAGTTGCAAGAGCTTAGGAGATGCAGGCCTCTGGGGGAAGGAAAGGAGGGATGGAAAGCTGTGGTGTGGACATGCTCCCAGAAGGGAGAGAGCACCAAATTACACTTTAAGCACGTGCGGCTTGTCGTACATTGAGTATACTTTAGTAAATACTTTCCTGAGCTAAAGAAATGGAAAAACACACCCTAAGTAAAGAAGCCAATAGGGTCCAGTATTGCAGAATAGTATTGCAGAAAAGGGAGAGAAGAGAGAGCCACGGGGAGATGATCCCTCAAACTAGCTGAGGATGGTGGAGCCTCAGAATGTGGACGAGAAAGGAAGTCGAGAGTCAGGAAGCTTCTACTCCTCCAAGCTGTCCTTCACATGTGAAGTCAACACAGAAAGACCATTCACGGCCCTTTCTCTGACAGGAATACGTTTAACAGGCTCCGGGTGATTCAGAATTAAGACTTCAGAATGGGGAGGTGCCAGAAGCCAGTTCCAGCATGTCATAATTGCAAGATTTCATCGAAAGGTTGCTGGAACTTGGGGACTCAACAAGGGCTGAGTCACATATGTTATCGCCTGCTGGGAATGGCTGAAAGGCATTTCCCCAAACCTGAAAAGGATGATTGTTTGCTGCCAGACAGCTCAGGGCATCTTAACCTACATGTTATTGCCTCCTCCTGGCCAAATACCTGAATAGCCGGAGGTAATTCCCCAGTCTGACAATGGATTCTGTACCTAACCCTACCCTTTGATGTGTATATCTCCACCTCGCCTTAGGACAAATTCTGTTAATAAAAAGCAAGGGGTCCTGAGACAAGGAGAACTTGGTTTTCTTCAGCCAAGCTCCTCTCCCCGCCCCAAATGCCTTTCAAAATTATGTTTCGTCTCTGGACTCTTTATTAATTTACGCACAGTCCCTTCTCCAGGTTTCCTGAACCCTTCTAGATGCCAGATCAAGACCACCAGCATTAGGGAGGAGATGAGAGCGAAGGACGGGCATTGACTCTTTCCCGGTGGGAATCCAGCCTGAGGAAATAACGATAAAACAACCCGGCTGGCACTGTGGCAGGGGCACCCTCACCGCATGGGCAATCCCCACCCGGCTCCTCCCCCAAGGCACCGAGAAGTCCCTGACAGATGGTCTCAGAGAGGTTCAGCAGCCTGCCTGAGGTGCACAGCTGGATGTGAACCCTGATGGGGAAAGGAACAAGGTTCAGTTCTGAATTATGATGCTCTACTCAAATACCGGAAATAACATTATGTCTGACTCAGAATATTCGGCAGCCATAAAATGATGTTTACAGGTGTTCTGGGTGGGACTGACGCAGGGTGCTTATGCCATGGCTCTGAGAGAGGGATCGGGGCGCAGACCGTGTGGGGAGGGTGATCTGAGCAGAAGAGGCAGGAAGTGCATCCTGGGGCAGCCTTTATGAAGAGCATGAATTGGTGAAATTTCATGTAACACTAATCTAGGACAGAACAAGAAGAAAGAATGAGCCAGACGTTTTTATTTCAACATGGCCAAGTCCCAAAGAACAGCCGTTAGGTCAACAAAGGGGGAGAAACCCACCAAGTTGCAGAATGACATAGAGTATGTAAATACCACACACACAATGTTTTTCTGTGGTTACACATACATATATATGCCACGGCATAAAGGACGGGAAGGCTTTGCCACCTCGGCTGGGATGGCCCGTGCTGGAGGCAGGGCTGTGATCAGGAACGGTGCTCGCCGTGTGACCAGCAGAAGTCTCTGAGACGGGAGTGTGAATTCCACATTCTCTTATGTGCTCTTTTTAATTTTTTCCCAATGAGAACTTATTTTCTCTATTTATCGGGGAAAAAAGGAGATGGCAAAAGTAGGAGGAGAGTTCTTCTCAAAGTTGTTGGGAGCGTTAGGCGGGCTTGTACAGGACAGCACCCAGCTCTTGCTGCTAAAGCCACATCTTGTTTTCTAGCTACACGTCTGCTGGTGGGCGAGGACCAGCGGCAATGTGCAGAGGAAAGTCACAGAATGGGGTTGGGGGAGGAACATGCAAAAGCCACACTAATTGAGTTAAGGTGGTCAGGAGGAGAGAGAACAGAGCAAATGGCTAAATGAAATTCCACTTTATTCCTGCAAACACCGCTGGGAAGAAGTCATCTGTGACGCGCAGCTTCTGTGCCAGGTGTAAGGACGTGCTTAATGAATGCCATTTAATGAAGAAAAAGGCTCTTATAAAACACCTGGCACAGGCAGGGTGCGGGAGCGGCAGGAAGGGGCCTCGGCCACACCTGCTGGCATTTTAATAAGCACCTTTCCGGCAGCCGCTCTCCGAGGCTGGTCAGCGGTGTCAGCCCAGGTCCCTGCCCGCTGCCCACACTCGCTGACAGTTCAGGGAGCTTATTTCTTAAGGACCATATGCTCAGGTACCGGATCACCCTGGAAGGTAATTAAAACGAATCATTTTCCGCCAAAAGGGCCTGACCAGCACCCCCTCAAAGACCTCACAGCCAGGATCCCTGCTCCGGGTCCCCTGGCTTCCACACTGAGATTCCGAGTTAGCATTCAGGTCTCTGAAGACCCAGAGATGCGAGAAAATCTTGCAAATTTTTTCTTATAAGTTGGTTCCACTAAAACAGAAATGCTATGATTTTTTAAAATATATATTTTTTATTGATTTAAGAGAGGTAGGGAGAGGGAGAGAGAAACATCAATGATGAGAGAGAGTGACCAATAAAGTTCTCTGCCCAGACCTGAAACTTACTTCCAAATACACCCGTGAAACCATGCCCTTCCGGGGGAGAGCGGCCCCGGTGCCGACAGGCACGCAGGCGGCTCTCATTAGATGCCGTGCCCCTACTACACGCCCAGCACTGTGTTCGGCACTGAGATGTTTAAAAACCAAATGATAAGTGTGTATTACTGAGAGGGAGAAGCCAGCTGAAAAGGCTCCTCGCTGTATGATTCCAACTATATGACATTCTGGAAAAGGCAAAACAATGGAGACAGTGAAAAGATCAGTGGTTGCCAGGGGGGTTGAGGGCGATGATGAGCAGGCAGCACACAGAGGGTTTTTAGGGCCGTGAACATAGTCTGTATGATGCTGTAATGGTGGTCACATGTCGTTACACATTTGTCCAAACCCACAGACTGTGCAGCATCAAGACTGAGCCCTGAGGTAAACTATGGGCTTTGGGTGATTATGACATGTCAATGCAGGTTCATCCTTGAGTGAAAAAAAGTACCATCTGGTGAGTGATGTTGATAATGGGGTTGGAGGCATATGCAAAATCTCTGTACCTTCCTCTCAATTTTGATGTAAACCTAAAACTTCTCTAAAAGAATAAACATGAAAACAAAAATAAAAAAACAACAAAATTAAAAAAAAAGAAAACAAAAACAAAACACCAAATGAGACCCATAGCTTTCCCCCTTTAGGAAATTAAATGGAAACATATATAAACTGCTAAATTAAGAAGTGAAAAGCTCTAAATGTCAGAAGATACACAAATAAAGGACTGCAGGTTATATGCTTTAATTTAAAACAAAAGGAGACCACGCCTCTATGAGCACCGACCACACACACACGCACACACACACACACACACACACACATGCACACACACGGCACGAGGCCCTGTGAAGCGTCCAGGGACACGGTAGCCGGGCTCCCACCTGCCGGGAGGCGAGAACACAGGGTGGGAGAAACCCTGAGACAAACAGTAACGCCAGGGTCACGACAGACCCAAGCGACGCCACAAAGTAAGACGGCATGGAGGCTTCGGAGTGAGCAACTAGAGAGGACTTCTGACTCGGAAGGTCGGGAGTGGCTCTCTACAGGACCGGGAGGGTGGGTGGGGGGGGGGGAGGGTGAAGGCTCTGCCCCTGAAGCCACCTGGGACTACGACAGTGACCACTCACTGGGCACCTGCACTATTCCTCATGCTTCACACTCAACCTCAAATCTCCCAACCCAGCCAGGTAAGCTTTATCTGCAGACCGGGGGAAAGGAGGTTCAGAGAGGTTCAGAAACGTGCCCACGGTCACGCAGCTCAGGAGACAGGCCGCGCGGGACTTGGGCTCACGCGTGTCCCACTGTGCCATGCTCCTCTGCGAGGCGGCGCCAGCACGAAGGAAGTACAAACGCAGACTTGCTCACCTTCCATTTGAGCAGCCCGTTTGCCAGGGTCAATATAACTTCAAACTGCCAACCTGACTGTATAATGAGTTTTCCTCATGGGCAACAGACACACACGCACCCCAAACAAACCGCTCCGCACGGGCCAGGCAGGAAGGCTGCCCCTGGAAGACGGAGGAAATCACAGCTCCCAACTCCCCGAGTTCCTCCACGCAGAGCTTTAAAGTATGTGCAGCTCGACAGCATATGGCAAATCAATTACTAGTTTAAATCTTAAAACACAGACATGGCAAGTGTGGTGCAGAAATAATCAAGAGCACCGGTTCGGGTTAGATTACAGTGAGCCACTAGAGTTTTGAATACAATAAATCATCATTCCAGGCAATGGGAAGCCATATTGACACTTATTCCTAATTTGAATATTTAATTAGGGTGAAGTTCTTCATCAAATTATCACAGAACTGAGAGAAAGCCTGGAAGACTTACACAATTACTATCTTAACCCCTTACCAGCTGCTCACCGTGAGCACAGACCCTGTCCCCGCTCTGCAGGGGAGGCCTGCGCCCCCAGGCTGACCTGGGACACTCAGAGTGCTGGTGACGGACGGACGGACAGACGCTGCTGCGGGGCAGAGAGGAGCCAAAAGGTGGCACCAGCAGGGCCTGAGGGCGGGGCTGCTCCTGCCCAGACTCAGCTCCGGAAGGAACTCCGGGCAGAAAGCGTATGCGCGAGCGCCCACTGTGCGCCTGGCGTGGCACTTCCATATGTGCCCCCACTTAGTTCTCACAACAATCCTGCAAAGAAGGTGTTCTCACCCCCATTTTACAGAAGAGGAAACGGAGGCTCCGAGGAGTGGGAAACGCCCCAGGGAACAGTGACGGTGTGGTACAGGTGGCAGGTCACTCCTCACACGCACCCTTTGTGCTCACCAAAAATAACGACAGAGAGCACTAACGTCAGCGAAAACGTGCTCCACGCTGTGTTTTGGATATTCGCATTGCACAAATAAATTGGATGAGGGGCAACCAAAACCTCCTCCACCAGCACCCTAAAAGTTAACGCTTGGATTACAAGTGCACCCCTGAGCTCCCCATGCAGCGGAGTCACAGGATGCTGTGGGGTGAGGCGAGACAGCGGCGCCAGGTACAGCCGCCTTGGCACAGACGCCGTCCACACCCTCAGAGGCGGGCACCGTGGGAACACCTGGTGTCCACGGGGAGGGGAACGTTAGTAACAGGACACGAAAATGTGACTTTATTTTTCTTTTCTCCAAATGGTAACCGCTTGGCAATAGCATTTATCACTGCATATCAGTTTAGACAAGAGAACATTTCCTTAAAGTCCTCTTTTTCACTATATGGAAACTGTTATTGACACTGCATAGACACCGAGTGATTGTGCATGACCAGGAATAACACACTTCCCCTCGCAGCCTCCTCCAGGGCCCCAGGACAGGACCACGGCGGACTGCACGCTGCCCTTGGCAATGGTAGGTCTGAAGATCCCCAGCCCCACTGAGAAGCTAACAGTGAGGGTCGTCCCAATAGCTTCAGATCAGCAACTTTCTCTTACAAGCTCGCGATGGGTTCCATTACCCTCTTTTGGGAACTGCGGAGGCTCCATTTGCGATGCCACTTTCAGCAGGAAGCTGAGCGCGGGACAGAGGGAAGGGTGGCCCACGCGGCCCCGGGCTCGGCCCCCGCCACCCCGGCCAGGCTGGCAGGGGGCACCCCGCATCCGTCAGCCCCGCTCCTTGCGGGAGCAAATGGCGTCGGGAACTTTGAAACTTTCCTTTGTATGTTGCATTAATCCATAGAAGAAAATCTCTTTTAATGAGGAGTGATGTAGTTACAAACTCTCCAGAGCCATAATTAGAGCAAACTAATTGAAGTTGTGTTTTGACACACTTTCCAAATTCACGGGTGCCGGATGACATATTCACAACACTGCCGCGCACAACCATGGCGACGACAAAATCATTAGGCTAATAACACTTATTTGCATTCTTATCATGCCGGCAGCTCTCCCTTAAATACTGTTTCCACTATTGCTCCTTTGCCGTAAGTTTCCACGGAAAGATATTAACAGTAATTATTAGTGCTTTAGTGGAATTTTAATGTTAAAGAATAACAACGTGCATTACCATATACACTGGATGCCGATTCTTTTTCTTAGCCACCGTCGGACGGTTTGGGGGGTTCTCCCGCCCGCAGCCCCCCAGTCTGAGGGTGATGACAGGACACCGGCTTCATTTCGGACAACGGCTCAGAGCCCACGCCCGGTGGACACTGAAGTCAGGGTTTCTGAACAATTCTGTCTCAAATGTTTGACAAGAAAAATCTTTTCTTTCTTTAAGCACACTAAAATGAAACAGTTAAGGAGAAATTTTTTCCAAGCAGTTAAAAAAAATCAACAATTTACAGCACGGTCCTTGGTAATAACACTAATGAATTCCAGGAGGACGTGCTTTAGCCCCTCGGTCGCTGCCCCTCGGTGATTAAAGACAGACCTGGAGCAACGGGCACTCGAGAAAGGCCGGTGGGGGCGGGGCGGCCGGCTCTGTCCCCGTGGAGCCCCGTTTGCCACCAACAAGGCCCATTTTTTGGATGCTTAACTCAGACACTCACACACAGAGAGGAAGACTCGACAGTTCTAAATAATGGTTATTAATGACTCCCTCCTCTAAACTGACAAATTACATCTGAAATTTAGAATGGAAGAGGTATGAAGAGTGAACAGAACCTGACAGAACGCCAGCGGGCACAGAGTTCCGCTTCCTCCACGTGGGAGACAGTCAAGGCCAAGGGTGTGACCACAGCCACCCTCCCCAAGGTGCTGGCTCCAGCAGGTCGCGCATGCGGTGACCACGGGCAGTGACATCACTTCGGTCGCACCTCACGGTGGAGAGGGAAAGTGCCAGGTGCACAGTGACGGAGGCCGGGCCTGGCCCCGCTATGCCCGCTATGTGGGCATCAGGCCTCGGCCCAGGTTCCCCCCCCCCCCCCCCCCCCGGAGTCTCAGGGTTGAGCCAGACAGTCGCTCTCATCCTGGGCTTCTATAAGGATCTTGGGATCAAGAAAAACAACCATATCATTTCCCACTCATAATTCAGGAAAAAATGGGGGCAAACGATTGCCCTGTCTTAACTAAAAATGTTGAATTTGAACCATTCACATTTCAGAATGATGTCTAATCTCAACCCGGGAAATCTGACTGAGTGAAGAAAATGCTTCCTTAGAAAAATGCCAAGGACTGTACTCCTTTGAAGCTTGGAGTTTTCAGTTCCTTAAATTACCATCCTTGTACCAATCTGCTATTTTTCAAGTCACTGATTACTTAAAATAAAGGGGCGGGGGGGGGGGGCTGAGCTTCATAGCTGCAGCAGCTCCGAATCCTGGCATTTATGCGCTGCGTTTCAGTTTTATTACACCGAACCCTGCAATGCCCAGACACCTACCTCCCATATAAAAGAAACGCAGAAACAAGCCCCGTCTGGGGCCGCGGGCACCGCACGGCCATTCCAGATGATCGCGTCTAATCTTATAAACCGAAATATTTAAAGAGTCTCTAAACCTCACTGACCCTACTTTTAAAAACAAGGAACATATGGACACAGCTGGCTTTTCATCTTCTTCCAGCCTTCTAAAATATCCCCTTTCCAAACTCCAAGGGGAGCGAGGCTGCCAAACTCAGATTCATAAAAGGCCGCGAGCGTGAGAGCGCGGGGCAGCGGTGAACATCCAACAGAACACACCAGGCCAGTGGTCGGCAAACTCACTAGTCAACAGAGCCAAATAGCAACAGTACGACGATTGAAATTTCTTTTGAGAGCCAAATTTTTTAAACTTAAACTTCTTCTAACGCCACTTCTTCAAAATAGACTCGCCCAGGCCGTGGTATTTTGTGGAAGAGCCACACTCAAGGGGCCAATGAGCCGCATGTGGCTCGCGAGCCACAGTTTGCCGACCACGGCACCAGGCCATAACAAAGAACCTCCGGCAACGTTCTCCGCCTCCTTGCCCACTCCCCACATCGGGGAAGACAATTTGTTGAGCAAAGTGAAACAATGACGAATGGAGGGGAATGTTGGCCACGGTCTGGAACAGTCCATAGCCACGTTTGGTGCCTGGCGGTGCCCACGGGGTGCAGCGCACTCTGAGGCAGAGAGTCCCAAATCCAGGGAGCCTCGAGCCCCCTGGAAGGCGGGGAGGTGCAGTGGTGGGAGCTGGGTTCCGACCCTGCCTTCTCTAATCCTGACGCTCTGCCCTTGGTCAGTCAGTGACCGTCTCTGCAAGCGTCAGTCTCCTCGCTTGATAAGAGGAGGACCTAAGAGTCAGCTCACAGCCTGGAGATAAAGATTAACCAACACACACAAATGTTTCCATGATGCCTGACACAAGACGCTCAAAAAACTGTAGCTGAAATAATAATGATGATAACTGTGCTTATTCTCAAAATAATAATTAATATTATTATTCAACTGGAAATGAGACACCTGCTGCTCAAGTTCAATGCCACCCTCCCCTCCGGCGGAAGCCCAGCCCAAATCAATCTGAAGGGCCTTAGAAAAGTTACTGCAAGCAAAGGATTGCGTTAAATAGCCAAATTAATAACTGAAACCCTGTCTTGAAATAGAACGGTAAGGGGTGGGGGGAGTTAGTAAAGTCCCAGGAAATATTGCTTGTTTAACACCCATTTTTACTTTGTTTGGCAGCTAAATTCACACGGAGAGACCAGGTGAAATATTCCACAGACTAGCTACCTGCAAATAGACTGTCAGCCTCCACGCTGATAAAAGGCAAAATGTGCGCCTCTAAATGCCCTGGCTCACAAAACCGACCCTGAAGTGAACTGACAGATGTGTCCTGACACACGGAGAACTGTTTTCATAACCTGAGGCAGGCCTTTCTCCACCCCCAGCGCTCAGCCCCGCTGCACGGCGCTCCCGCGCACGGAGAAAACCATTCCACGTGTGCAGCCGTTCTCAGGACGAGAGGACACGTACCCACCAGATCCACCAAGGAAAATCCCTGGCAGAGTCACAGACATTACAGAGAACACTCGCAGGCAGCAAGTGCCTGGTCAGAACTGGAGGTGTGAGGGCCCGAGAAGGCCAGCGCCAGGGGGCGCTGCATGGACGAACAGTCCCTTCTTCATTAAACAGAAGCTCTGGCCTCCCAAGAAGCCACATTAAACATTGATATAAAAAGCGTATTGCTCAGCCTGAGCTCATCATTCCTGTCTAACAATACAAACTGCGTTCTGGTGAAATCACGCCTTCAACAGTCTGTGACACCACCACTAAGTCTGATCCTGCTATAGAGGCAGCCGCAGCTCTGTGAGAGAGTGTTTGAGACTCAGATAACCTTCCTCTGTGGGCCTCTTCACACCACTGTGCTGATCACCAAATAAATCCAATGCTGTAACCTCGCTTCATCAAGGACTTTGGAGCCATCCAAGGGCCCGAGGACCCAACGCGGGACCCTGTGCCTGTTTACCGTCTAAAACTCAAGGGGACTGGACCCCAGCCGGCGTTTGCTCATCTCCCTAAAGGTGGGAAGGCAGACAGCTTCGGTGCTTCTGACCAGAGGCCCAGGGAGCGGATGAGCTCCCCGCCCCCGCCGGGGAGTCCCATCTCCCAGTTGCTGGGCAGGAGCCTGGGGACGTGCAGTGGGGTGGCTGCACCAACCACAGCCCCTGATGAAGTGATTCACAACCAGGGACGACCCGGCGGCCGTAAGCATCAGGGCGCAGGGACGGTGTGTATCCAAAGGGAGCTCGTGGCCTGGCTTCAGGCCCACCTCTGACCTCAGCTGTGTGACCCGGGAAAGGCCTTTAACCTCCCTGATCTCAGTTTCCTCATCTTGAAACGGAGGTGATCACAGCACCCGGGCTACAAAGCTGTGTTAGGGTTAAACGCGTTATTGTTTACAAAGCACCGGGAACAGGGCCTGGCCCCTAAGAAGTGCAGTAAGCCTCTGCTTGTTGGACAGAAGAGCAAGTGAAAGGCGCGATGTATAAATACACGATGCCTCGTCTTACGTATCTAAGCCAGCGCACTGAATATGTTTAATAAGTATTTTTAGAACCAACCAACCCCATTTTGGGGCCACACATTCCTCACTGAGCACTTGCTGTGAGCAGCCAATGAGATGACAGCTGGAGAAAGTATTGCTGAGTGTGGAGGCGCAGGGATGCAGTTGCTGTTGTTTCCTGCGGCTTTAAAGGGAAGCGGGAGCATGAGAATGAACCCGTCATCACTAAGCCGCCCGTGTGGCCGAAGACCAAACAGGCACGCAGCGAGACAGGCCCGTGGAGGCCACGCTGTGCCCGGCGACGGCAGGAGAGGAAGGGGAAGCGAGAGAGCGCGGGCTTTCCAGACGAGGAGAGGGCACCCCAGGTGTGGAGCGGGCAGGCCAGGCCCGGCACGCTGGGTCCAGCCGGTCTCACAGGAGGGCAGGTGTGGCAGAGACGAGGCACAAGCACTGGCTGGAGCAGAGAGGCTTCCGGAATGAGGGCGCCGCGCTCAGGAGCCGAGAGGAGACTCCCGGTTAACGTGCGTCGATGTGGGAGACACATCAGACAACAGGAAGCCAGTGAAGGTTCCACACAGAAAGAGGACGGGTGCGTGTTTGAAAAGCCACCAGGATGGCAGGAGACCTGGGACTGTAAGGTTACGGGCAGAGTCCACGTGGGCCGATCAATGACACTGAGCCCCCGGAAGCCCCGCCCTCACGGGTCCTCCCTGAGACACCCCGGCTGTCGGTACTTGCGCCTGGAATCGTGGACGGTAGCACTTCGGAGAGAACAAGTCCATGCGCAATGCACAACGCCCGCCTGTGTCCCCTGTGCCAAAACAAAGGAAAGAAAAAACCTGCAGAGGTGTCAACGAGGAAGAATGTGAAAATGTGTCCTCTTTGGCTAAACAAAGCAATACACGTGTGTGTGGTTTCTCTGTGAAGGAAAAGGAGGGCTAATTATCCCCAGGGAAGCCGGACACGGCTCTGCCCGGACAAGCCCTGCAGGTGGTCAAGGCTCGCAGGCCGCCGTCGGGGGACGAGGCAAGAGTCCTTCCCCCGGCTCACGGCCCAAACCGTCTCTGGCTGCCATGAAAGTGCAGCAAAATCCAAGTCACGGTGTGTTTGCTGTGAGGAAAACAAAGCCCTGGAACCAGGCCTTGGCGCTGCCGCTAATCTACCCCGAGGCAGGACACACCACCCTCCTCATGCATGACGAACCTCATCTTAGAGCACAGCTTCAACTCTAACATGTCATCCCCTCCGGGCCTCTGGGCTGAGCCTCCTGCTAGGAAACCTACGGAGAGGAGACACCGCTGGGCCTTCTCAAAGGCAGACATGGCGATGCCTGGGCAAGCCCTGCAGATGGTCAAGGTTCGTCAAACCTCCTGCCACGCGGGTCGGGTGGCAAATACCTGGACAGAAAAGGAGAACATGGCCCCGATGAGCGCCCCTCGGGGCCTCTCGCTCAAGTCCTCTCGCTCAAGTCACCTGTGGTACAAAGACCCTCTCGTCACTGAACACTGACAGGCAGCCTGAGGATTTGGGGGTGTCAGCGTGGACAACAGGACGCCCGCCGTGAGCTGAGGCTCCGCCCGTCGCTGGCTTATTCGGCAGGCGGGCCAAGGGGCAGAGTCCACCCCCATCGTAGGAGGCGGGTCAGCGAGGCCGGACAGAGCACAGCAGCTCATGAGCTCCGACAACGGGCCGCGGGGACAGGCTGGGGCGCATGGCCTGAATTCAGATCACCGCGGCCTGGTCCTCTCTCCTCCGGGAGGAGCCATTAACCTTTCCGATGACAGCCCGGGGGTGGGGATGACGGAACGGTTTTTGAGGTCAGCAAGGATCTATGTTCTCAAAACCTGACATCGACAGGCAAAAGTTGTGACTGAACCCGGGTGTCCCTGAGAGAAGAGTAAGTGCATGTGACAGATCTTCTGCAATCAAAATGCCCCATTTCCCAGAGTACCTGTCACAGATTGATAACATCCACGCAAAAAGTTAAGTACAATTATGTCTGTCACTAGGAAACATACTCCGGAACCGGTGACTGACATCTCGCTGGGAGCTGACAAATCACCGAAGACTGTGAACGGCTCAGGGCGCCACGCACCCTCTGCAGGGAGCGCGCCGCCGGCCCTGGGAGAGCCCGGGCGCCGCGCAGGTACAGGCTGCTCTGCGGCTCTGGCGGGAGGGTGACAGGCCCTGCCCACGGCCTGCGGTCTGTGTGGAGCAGGATGGACGAGCCTCGGCGCCCAGGCCGGCGGGAAGGGCGGAGTGGAGCTGCTGGAACCACGTTCTCCACATTTTCCAGGACCCCCTGAACCCCACAACCACGTGAACACGAGGTGCCCTGAGAATCCCGGCCCTCGAGTCCAGACTGCATATTCCAGACGGACTCGGAAAGGGACGGGCTCACGCGTGCCACGGCTGGGGGGGCCGTGGGGAGGGTCCAGGCAGTCACTCTGCCGTCATCCAGCCTCCTCTGACACAGGCACTGGGACCTCAGAAGGTGACGGCTCCAAGTCGGGTGGCAGACCTCGGGGACAGACACCCACTGCTCGGCACCCTCCCCGCCCACTGGAGCTCCCGGGCCCCGCGGCAAGGTGCCTGCGCCCTAACATGGTCTCCTGAGCCTGAACTTCGGGGCGTGGGGGCAGGGACTGACACTGTGTGACGTCGGAGGAACCCAGAGGCTGTCTGACTGATGCCAGCAGCTGGAACTCACGACCCTGAAGTCGGCCTCTCTGAGGCCCAGCAGTTTTCACGTGGGAAGTTCATTTGCTCATTTTTTAAAATGTGAAACCCGGGTCTACCGCCTTCTAACTTCAGTCCAACTGTTCTAATCTGCCTCTGGGGCTTTCAGGGACCCATCCCCACCTGGAAACACCACTGACATCTCCTCCGTATGTAAACCTCCTCCGTATGTAAACCTCCCACGTGACGACCATGCACACCGCTGCAGCCGCGGCCGGGTCTCTCCCAGGTCTGACCAGCGATTCCTCACGCAGGCGGTGCGGGGCGGTGCGTGGCAGGTGACGCGCCTCCCAGTACAGCCAGAGGGTGGGACACTGCCTCACGGACGCGCCCGCTGCGCACGCCAGGCTGCATGCCACACGCCCAGGCGCATGCCGGTCGTTCACACCACTGCTGAGCCCCGGCTCCTCAGAGGCCCGTCCTCCCCGCCTGTCACCCCTCATCTCCGGGCCGCGGGGCTCCAGCTGAGGAGGAGCGCGTGGTGGAGGGTCGGCTCTGTCACTCAGAACTGCAGCTCCCTAACTGCTGTGTCGTCTGCAAATGATACACAGGCTCCTAAGGTCTGATCACGCCACTGCTCTGCAGCTGAGCAGCCGGGGGTGCAGCGCACCAGGGCCCTGCTGGGAGGACACAGACCATCCCCGCACCCACACCCCGGCTCCGGGTACCCCATCACTGAACGCACCGCCTCCCAGAACTTCTCCACACCCTGGTATCGGGAGGAACCTTCTCTCCCCAGCAGGATCACGGGGGAGACCCCGTGTGAGAGAGGAGTGGAGGGCTGACCTGGCTGAAGCTGGAAGGTGTTCCCCCTCTGCACCGGCCCCCAGGCAGCGGCACAAAAGAGAATCGGAAAAGCCTCGCTGGCGGACTTGCAGCGCTCAGACCTGCCCAGGAGAGAAGGGGAGGTGTCTGGGCCTCGGCCCACAGCCAGCGCCACGCTGCAGCCAACCTGCGTGATGGGCTGATGCCCGGAGAGCAAACAGAGGCTCCGAGCTCCTGGGCGAGGCAGCATCACCCCCTTCACCTGGAAGCTCAGAAACGTGTGCAGAGCTGTATGAGAGAGATTCGCTGAATGAGGAGCAGCAGCTCTGCCGAGACACCGAATCCCGCCTTTTGCCACAAACGTCACCAAAACTGCATCCAACTCAGTGGATACAGCCGGGGGGCAGCCCCCGTGTCCGGCCTCCGGCAGGCCCACCATGAAAGGACGGCGCAGCCTCTGGCCCAGGACGGGCACTGTCCGCAGCCACAGGAAGGACACGGCAGAAAGCACCCGTCCTGGGCAGCCCTGCCTCCGGATGGAGAAGGCAGCTGTGCTGGGACCACGAGGCCCTCAGGGGATGACCCACTATTCCTGAAGAGGTCCACCAACTGCCCCTTTTGTCTGAACCAAGCTGGAGATCACAGCTCACCAAAAAATGGCAGGGAATTCTTTGAAATATGAGTGACAACATAAGAAATAGGAGTAGAGCAACACAATTTTAACTTTTGAGACAAAGCCTGGAGCTCAAGAAAGCGATACGGTCTGCTCCTGGCCCAGCTCCCTCATTCCCTTCCAGGCCCCACCAGGGATTTGCTGGGGAAACGCCTGCCGCCCATGGCTCAGGTACCAGCTGGCCAGTCCCCCGCGCTGCCACCGCCTCCAAGTTTGGCCGGTAGAGGGCGCCACATCACCACACTCTCACTCAGCCTGGGCTTTGGTTCACACAAAGACCAGGCTGAGGGAGTTGTTCTCATGCTTGTGGTTCAACACTACAGGAGTAAGAAGCAGCAAAACACCAGCTTGCTGTTACATGGTATCACCTCTAAAAAGTGCACAGAAAAATGACAATTATGCATCTTTGCTCACTGGAAATGGGATTTCTGTGTGTTCGTTATTTTCTGAATTCTGTCAATTTTCTACAAATTTGTATTACTCTCATAATCAGAAAAATCCCCAGGATTGCTCAGGGGCTCGGGAGTTTTTTGCGGGGAGGGACGCGGTGGATGGGAGCAGCATGAGGTCCTAGGCTGATGGAGAAGCATTTTTGCAAAACTGAATACTTGCCTGGACCTGCGCTGAGCGCTGGCAGATCACCCGCACTGGACACAGCCCTGCCTCGAGGAGTTCGCAACATGAGCACAACACAGAGTGAACGCTGAACAGCCGAGAGGCGCTCAGAAAAGAAAGCCGAGACCCAGGCCCAGGCCCTGGTGTTCAGGGAAGGCTCCCTGGGAGAGGGGGCATGGAGCTGATATCTCCGGTGTGCACGTGAGCAAAGACGCAGAAGCAGGAAACAGGAAGGGAAGACGAGGCTACCAGGTCAGCGTGAGGTCTGAGGCTTGGGGAGGGGAGAGGGCGAAAGCTGCCAGATTCCTCTGCCGGGAGTTAGAGAGACCTGAAGCCTCAAGGGACCAAGTAACATACTCATCATTTCATCAATCTTCAATGGAAAACTTGGATAAGTAACCAGCATCTCATTTTTTAAAAATTATCAAAGATGCTGGATAAGAAAACAATACAAAAGCCAAAGGCACAGAAGCCCTACGAATCGGGAGGCTCAGCAGGTGTGCGTACCCCCTGTAAACCACCCCTCAGCGAGAGCAGGGAGCTGGGAGAGACAGTGGTTTTGACTGGGAAGCACTAATATAACATTCAATTATTCTACTGCCTACTGGCTGACTTAACTCAGCCAAATTAGGATACATTTTATATTGACTATTTTGACATTGGTTTTATTTGGCAAGTAAAACAAAACTGATCCAATTTCCTTACAACCACTGTAAACCATAAACTGTACAACAAGAGGTTATAAAATATGTAAGCCTTATAAACACCACCTGCAGTTCCGCCCGCTGCCACACCGGGGTCTCGGGCCCTCTCACCTCAGTGGCCAGCGACGGTGCTCCACCACGGACCGGGCTCCACCACGGACGGGCTCCACCACGATCGGGCTCCACCACGGACCGTGTCCACCACGGACCGGGCTCCACCACGGACCGGGCTCCACCACGGACCGGGCTCCACCACGGACCGTGTCCACCACGGACCGGGCTCCACCACGGACCGGGCTCCACCACGGACCGTGTCCACCACGGACCGGGCTCCACCATGGACCGGGCTCCACCATGGACCGGGCTCCACCACGGACCGGGCTCCACCACGGACCGTGTCCACCACGGACCGGGCTCCACCACGGACCGTGTCCACCACGGACCGGGCTCCACCACGGACCGGGCTCCACCACGGACCGGGCTCCACCATGGACCGGGCCCCACCACGACCGGGCTCCACCACGGACCGGGCTCCACCACGGACCGTGTCCACCACGGACCGGGCTCCACCACTGACCGTGTCCACCACGGACCGGGCTCCACCACGGACTGACCGGCAAGCTTCTGTGGGGACCGGTCCTCCCGCTTTAACTCCCTGGGAAGCAGCACCTCTTTACCCAGCAGAAAGGTAAAACCTGCCCTGAGGTTGTGCCCGTTTCGAGGTCCTTCCCAGCCGTATGATGTCAACAGGGAGCAGCTGTAACGGCCCCAGGGACGAGCCTGCCCACATTGATGGGCCTGCGCTGCCCTGAGCACAGGTGCCGGACATTGCGGCTCTGGCCGTGCCCTGCGCAGTGAGCAAGCACTGAACTGAGCTGCATGAGCCTCGAGCCCCTAACCCAGGCTGGGGACCTGTCTCCTGCCAAGGGCCACTGGATATTTACATCATTCACAGGCCAAAAACATCATCAACTTAACATTAGCCTGCTATATTTGGTTAAACATTTATTACTCACCCCTAGTGCCTTGGCAGGGCCAGACCAAACGATTTTGAGGGCCTTATACGGCCCATGGCTGGACGTTCCCCACCCGTCCTAAACCAGACAGACACTCAGCTGCTCCACCTGCCCTCTGGGTACTCATCCGCTATTTGTGTCTTTTCCCATCGAAGTGAACTGGAAAACTGCTTCTAAAGTGTCAGGCGATTCCAGGGGTAGTTAAGCTTAAGGGCCACTTGGTTGTGGGTCTGTCAGGAGAAAGCCCAGGTTGTCTTTATGGAGGATGAGCCGAAGAAGCTGCTGGCTTCTTCCGAGGGGCGGATGCTCAGAGACACCCCTGCACCTCCAAGGGCAAGGCGTGGGGCGTGGAGCAGGAGGGGGAGCCCGCCGGTGACCATTCTGCCCTGATCCTAACAGATTGTGTTCATCTCTATTCGCCCACCTGGAAGCTTCTAGATCCACTCTCATTTACGTTACAGTAATCCCCAATGGCACCGCCCCCCAATCCTTTCTTGTTTTATTTACTTTTGTAATCCCCGTCTCAAACTTAATCCATCATCGCTGTTTGTTGTTCCTTGTCCTCAAATAATTTACGCCTCGTGATTCAAGGTTTCTCCATGTGACGGGATTCTTTCCCCACCTGCGTCGTGCAGAAAGCGGAGACCGAAATTCCGACTGAAATCCGCTGCAGAGCGCCATTTGCTCTCCCGAGTTTCTTTGTGAAAACAATGATGAAAACTAACATCTCCTGAAAAACTTCTCACTATTCTCTCAAACTCAAACTACTCCTGTCTTAGTTCTACTCATTGGGAAAAGGAACAATGTGAAAATGAACACAATTACTTACCAACCCTCCCGGGTTTCCAATGAGTGGCTGGCCAAGGCAGAGAGGGAATCCCACCTTCTTCCCCAGGTTCCAGCCACGTGGCTGCAGGCCCCGCCTGCGTGCAGCTGCGAGCCCTTCAGACCCGCGAGCACCGCGCAGAGCCTGCTCTGCTCCTTCAGGGCCTTCAGAGTGTGTGCGGACAGAACACACAATGGCCTTTACATTCAAGCGACGCAACGATTTCAAATCGGATTTTGAAATCTCCTCCGAAGGTAACTGCTTCTGCACCATTTCAGCAGATACCGAGTGGAGGGGTTCTGAAACGTGTGCCCTGGGGCCTAAGACCACGTGACTGTAACACGCCTCGCAGCACGAGGTGCCACGGACCAGGCCTCACCTGGGAAGGCTCGGGGCTGGGGTGGAAGCAGCTGACGACTGGGAAGGTGTTGTGGGCTGAGATGAGTCGTGGTTTCTTGGAACTCTGCCCATTCGATACCAGATCCCCATGCTGTTCAGTTCCCTTTAGGAGAAAAGAGAAATCTTCATGGCGCGGTTTAGCACAAAGCATTGACCTGAGCGACAAAGCACACCGACTCCTTTAAAAGAATCACCGCCTCAAACACCAGGGAACTGCTGCCCACAGACTGGCCACATCACCCCCTTTGTGCCCGGGGTGTCACAGTTCAGAGCTGGCCTTCCTACCACTTTCCTTGGTTCTCAGTCTTTAAATTCTTTTTTAATTTTGTCATTTAATTGTAGGTGTTTACATGACAATCCACTTCAAGCCCCACTTCTAGTTCAGTGCTACCAGCTCCCCACACACTTCAAGCAAACACCACAGCTTGCCTGTCACCCAGCCTGTGCCAGGCCGGTGGGCACAGGGCCGGCTTTCAGGGAAGAGGAGGGTCTGGATTAAAATGAACAAGAAGCGAAACAGAACACAGCCCAGATCTAGGAGGTGATCTCAAAAGCCAATAGGAGAACTTACCCGTGGGGCCCCACGGGGTCCAGCAAGATGGCGGCAGAGCCAGCCAGGGAGAGGGGCATGTGGCCGAGGGCCAAAAACCATCTACCACACCGATTAACTGGGAAGTCCTGGATCCCGGCTGACTGAGTATAGTGAACATCTGTTGTCTTTTGGACACCCAGCATCCATTCACTCCCCAGGCTGACTTTTTATCTCCCCTCTGTATTCTTGGTCCCTGAGTTCCAATGGCTCGGGCCTGGGGGAGGGAACATTTTCCAGGTAGCAGTGACAGGGTCAGGGTGCACAGGACCCCAGGGAGGTCAATCAAGACCAATGAGACTGAGTTCTAGAACTTCTGTTTGAATGATCGAGAACACAGACGTGCTCTTTGCCTCGGGACTTGAACCTGCAGGAAAAGTAGGTGAACCAAGCGGGCCACCATCCCTCCACTGGGGAGAACATGTCTAGGAATGGGGTCCCCTGGAATCGGAGCCAGGAGGAGAGAGGGGGAAACTAGATCCCCATGACGTTCTCCGAGCACCCACTTCCAGCCACACGGAGCCAGCCGCCCGGGCTCTGCGGTGACGCACTCAGCCAACAAGGGCTGCCTTCTGCTTCTGCCAGCCTGGGCTGGGTTCCCTCTCACCTACAACCCAAAGAGCGCGGAGTGAACTCCTGAGATGCCTTGTACTTGGTGCTAATGAAGTGGCTTCAGAGCCAGGCCCATGCCAGCACTAAGGCCCCGGTGAACAGGGCACAATGGGCCCAGCCCTCTACTCTTCAGGGAAGACAAACGTGCGGCCAGAAAACTGCACAAGGAATTGTCACGTGGTCATGAAATATCATGCTTTTCCCGACTCAGAACCCCCACTGGCACCCGGTGCACTGGGAGCAAATCCACTCCGCCATCATGTCCCAGGAGGTCCTGGTGGCCCTCCCCTCCCCTCCCCCCTCCCTTGACTCCCTCGCTGAAGGAGCCGCTGGCTCATTGTTGTGTCTCCTTTTTGTTGTTCCCTAAAATGACATCATCATTGATGTCCTGTTTGCTGCTCGCCTCTCCTGCTAGAACACAGCTCTGTGAGCGCAGACTCTGCGTCTGCCTGGGCCTCTAGCCACGGAACAAGGTGCCGTAGGCTCAGTGGGCGAGTACCCTGCCGAGAGCCGAGGCTCCGTGGTCCCAAAGGAGAGAACTCCTGGGCTTGGGGGCACCTGGAAGGGCCCACAGACACCAGGACAAAGGGACGGAAAGGCCGGGAGTGGGGGTGGCATGAGCCAAGGCGCGGAGGGGTGGACGGCGTGGCGGTCTGGCCTGGCTGCAGCCCGCACAGAGAGGAGGCGAGGTCTGTGTAAGGAGACTCACCCGATAAACGTGTACTGAGGGGGGGCCTGCTTGGTCCGGCCCATGATCCGGATGTCACAGATGGCCGCTTCCGTGGAATCCCGGGGGATAAACTTAATGCACAGCCTCTTCTTTCTAAAAGCTACTTCCTCTGCAGGAAAGAACACGGAGAGGCGTGAGTCTCTATCCGGAGCATCCGGTCTCCCGACACGTTCCCTTTCTGGCAGCGGGAGGGGCTGGTCAGCTAAGCGGCCGAAGAAGGGCTGGGCCCTGCCCCTGCTGCCCTCCCCGCCCACAGCGGGCAGCCGGCTGTGCGGGCCGGAGCGCAGACCTTCCCCGCGGAGGGGGGCTCCTGCCTCTGAGGGGAGACCGCACCTGCTCACCGCGGCAGCCTGCAGGTCAGGCACGTGGACACCTGAGCGTGAACACACTTCATTACACGGACGGTTTTCTTTTTTCCTTTTCATTGTAGAAATTCTCAAACATTCCCCAGAGTGCATGACCCCACACGTTCCTGTCATCTAGTTCCAACACCGCCCCCCACGGACAGGCGGGTTTCATCCCGTGTTGTCTGGCTGGAGGATTTAGGGTGAATCTCTAACACCGTGTCTTGTCACCCGTCGATAGCTCAGTAGGCACCTGGGGCAGACAATCTTTTTTAACACGATCACCATGCCATGACCATCCTTAAGAAAATGAACAGCAATTCCTAATATCATCCAATAAACAGTCTATATTCAAGTTCCCTTCATTGTCTCAAAAATGTCACTTCGCTGCCGGTTTGTGACCGCGGCTGCCAGGCCTCTCCAGTCCCTTTTATTCTGTTACAGCCTCTCCCCCTCCCTTGTCTTGGGGCACTGGTGCTGGAGAAGCTGGGTCACTCCCCTGCACCTCCTGTGAACTGGCAGTTCCGGCTAAAGGCCCGGTAAGAGGCAGGTTGGGGTTTTTTAGGCAAGAACACTTCCCAGGTGGTGCAGGTACATCCTGCGGCGACAGCTTGCCCGCTCAGCTTCTGGGGGTGTCGGTCTGTCCCCCGGGATGAAGTCCCCAGCAGCCACTCTCTGAGTGTTCACCCCCCCGCCCCCCCCGCCCCGATGACTGCTGCTTCGATCCATCATTTCATTAAAGGTTTCAAAGTGGCGATTTTCTAAATCTGTCATCCTTCTACACTTTTAGCTGGAATTCTTCTATATAAAAAAATAACTTTCTTCAACTACTTGGTCTCTCTGAAATACGTTGTATAGGAAACAAGATAAATACGTGATTCTTTAGTTATCGAGTCTTAGTGATGCGTCTGTGCCCGCCCAGCCCCGCGGTGGCCAGCCAGGTGTTTGCTTGCTCATCTGTGGTTTTTAAATACAAGTTTCATTAACTGCAGTCACTCAGACATGAGTCACACAGACCTGGGTTGAAATCCCACCTCTGCCACTTCCCAGCACTATGACTTTAATCTCTCTGAGCCTCCGTCCCATTGTCTGTGAAAGGGAGCTACTGAAACCCCACCCTGTAGGGAGGCAGGATGGATGGAATGGGGCCGAGATACACTTCCCTTAGCCCCGTGCCTGGCACACGTACGTGCTCAATAAGGAACAGCCATGAATGTTCTTATCATCATCAAGGATTTCAGTCAGGACTCAGCACTGACTTTCAAGCCCTTTCCGTTCTGCATCAGGAAATAGGCATTGTAATCAGGGAGCAGCATGAGGAGGGCAGGGCAGGCCTGCGGCCGGTCTCGACTTTACCAAGGGGAGCCCAGATCAGAGGTGCTGTGTTGTGTGTTGTTGTGTGTGTGTGTGTGTGTGTGTATTGGGGGGGGGGGGGAGGGCTAAGAGCCAGATGGACACTCAGAAACTCTGTGGGTTCTCTTCCTTGGTGAGGACACTGAGGGCTGGATGGGACCTAGAACCGAGAGTAACAATGTCCTGAATCCAGACCCCACAGCAACCCTGCACCTTGGAAAACTATCCGAGATGAGATCGGTCTCTGACTGTGAAGAAGGCGAGACCTGCCCTGCACGCAGGTGCGAATGCAGGTATTTCACTTGCTCTTGCCACGCTGCTCTCTGCTCCCTTCCTCCCTCTACAGCATGGAGCCACTAATTACACAGGCTTCAGCAGGCCTGATTTTAAGTAAATATATTATGCAGAGTCAATAGAAATGTGTTCAGTCATGCTAATGAACACAGAAAGGCACAGCACTTTCCTAAAGCAAACAGCCTGCCGTTGTCTAAGCACTACGTGGATTGCAACAAACTGTATTTTAAATTGATTACAGGCGTCTCCTCCCTTTGGCTCACTTTATAAAATCAGACCCTACATGCACCCAAACTGCACCCGTCCCCTGGGTAAAGACCCCAGGAAATGGCCGTATGACACGAAATGAAGGCTACCCCGAACCCACCCTCCTTGTGAGATAAGACACCTGGTGGAGAGGCCAGAACAACCTCAGAAAGTCCACGGCGCAGCAGCTGTGCCCCAGGCACGGGGAAAGACTGCCCGGATCACAGCCCAGGCTCACCCCTCAGCAGCCAGACCACAGCCCAGGCAGGCCCCACACTGGGCTTCCTCGCTGAACTGGTTCAACGAGAGGAAAGTGCAGAATGGGAAATCCCTTGTGGCTCTACAGTATCAACATAAAGACACTGTAAGTCAATTAGTTGTCAAAAACCAACACCAATTCTAAAACGAAGAATGGCAGGGGTGGGGGGTGGTGGAAAATTAACACAAATCTACAGGCAATTTTAGTTCTCAAGTAGACAAGCCATTTAAGAATAAGCAAAGGTAGCAAGCAAACACTTGTGAAATGTTCAGTCTTGCTAATAAATAACGAAATGAAAATTCAATAAAATTGGGATAGCAAAAGTAAATTAAAAATTTAAAACTTATGCCGGCAGGTCTGTGGAAAACAGGTACAAGCCTGTGTCATTAGTGGCACCGTGAATTGGTATTTCTGGAAGTTAATTTGGCAACAGAGAGTAATAACGCTTATCTTTATTGAGCCCATCCTCTGAGCAAGGCACTGTGTGCAATGGGTACCTTAGGCGATTCAAAGACAAATTGAACACGGATCTTGCCCTCAGAGAAAGAGATAAGTAGCAAAGACATGAAGAAAACACATAAATGGCTAAAATGCAGCTAAAAACATTATTACGAGGTAGACAATATCCCCTTGCCCATTTTACAGATGAGGAAACTGAGGCCCAGGAGGGTGAAGTCCTAGAGTTGTAAGTGCAAAGCCAGACTCAGTATCAGGTGAGTCAACTCCACAGCCCGAGTTCTCCACGGGCCAAGCTGCACTTTGTCCTCGTGGAGGTAACGATGGGAATTCAGAGGCAGAATCACTCCCTTCGGCTTCCCACCACTGTGACAAGCTTACTTCCCTCCCGCCCTCAGTACGTGTCTGCAATAAAGACAGCAGCAGGGACTGACCTCTGACTGACAGTAGCCCTGTCTCATTATGTCTAATGCAGTTTCTTGTTGCCACGTGCAGATCACCCACTAGGCTAAGGTCCTTGAGGAAAGGGCCAGGATCTTCGTCACCTTTACATCCCAAAGCCTGCAGTGCCACAGGCACCCGCCAATCTGAGCTGACTGTGGAGAGGAGAGCGCTTGCTTCACACTGGTGTGCAGGGACCAGAGACTGATGCCGGTGGGAGGACTTAGGCTCAGCCGGAAAGATATGGGGTGTGGGCATTCCGAGGTGAGGGAAAGGGCATTTCAGGCAAGGAAAACAGGCAAATCTGTAGCCAGCAAAGAAAGGAGCCTGGAGGGCGCACAGCGCGTGCCTCTGTTTGGGCGAAGTAGAGGGTGTCTGCATGTGAGGAGCACCTGGTAGAGGACGGCTGGGCAGACCACAGGGCCTAGGACCCAGGAGCCTCAAGTACTTGGAAACCCATCACAAGGAAATCATTCACAATCTGTACACACCCAGCTGACCTACAGATTCAACATCCTTCCTATCAAAATCCCAGCTGGCTTCTTTGCAGAAACTGACAAATCCTAAAATTTATAGGAAAATTCAAGGTACCCACAATAGTCAGATCATCTTGAAAAAGAAGAACAAAGTTGGAGGACTCATAGTTTCAAAACCTGCTGCAGAGCTGCAGTAATCAATCAAGACTGGCATAAGGAAAGACACATAGGTGGATGGAGGAACTCGGAGTCCAGAAACAAACTCGCGCAGTTATGGTCAACCGACGTTCAACAAGGACGCTGAGACAAGTCAGTGGAGGGAAGAATGGTTACTCAACTGGAATTCATATGCGCAAGAATGAAGTTGGACCCCCATCTCACACCATTCACAAAAATTAACTCAAAATGGATTACAGACATAAATGTAAGAGTTAAAACTATAAATCTCTTAGAAGAAAACATAGGCAGGAATCTTGGTGACCTTGATTTAGGCAATGATTTCTTGGGCATGTTACCAAAAGCATAAGCAAAAAAAGAAAAAGAAAAACGGTAAATGGATTCCATCAAAATAAAAAATTTTTTGAAGGACAACAAGAAAGTGAAAAAAAACAACACACAAAATGGGAGAAAATATTGCAAATCATATAATTAATGAAGTACTTATATCTAGAATACAGTTAAACCCTGAAAAACACAGGGGATAGGGCACCAACCTCCCACATAATAAAAAAATCTGGGTATAACTTTTGACTTCCCAAAAGTATAACTACTAATAGCTTACTGTTGACTGGAAGCCTTGTCAATAACATACAGTCAATTAATACATATTTTGTGTGTTATATGTATTATACACTGTATCCTTACAATAAAGTAAGCTAGAGAAAAGAAAATGTTAAGAAAATATGGTTACAGTATTTACTGAAAAAAAAATCTGTGTATAACTGGACCCACACAGTCCAAACCCATGTTGTTCAAGAGTCAACTGTATATTAAAATATTCTGACAACTCAATTAAACAAAGACAACCCACTTTAAAATGGCAAAGGACCAGAAGAGACCTTTTCCGGAGAAGACACACCCATGGCCAACAAGCACGTGAAAAGATGCCCAGCATCCTTAACTAACAGGGAAACGCAAACTGGAACCACGAGAGCCCACTTCCTACCCACGGAGACGGCTGGAGCCAGGACAGTGACCCGTGCTGGGGAACCGCACGCACTGCTGTGGGAGGGGAACACGGTGCTGCTCCTTTTAGACACTGTGTGGCAGCTCCTCAGAAAGTTACACACAGAGTTAGAATAGGACCCAGCCATTCCACACCTAGGGAGACACCTAAGAGAAATGAGAACGTATGTCCACACAAAAACTTGTACATGGATGCTCACAGCAGCATTATTCCTAACAGCCAAAGGCAGAAACAACCCAAACATCCATCAATTGGATGGATATGCAAAATGCAGTATATCCATATAAATGGCGGATTATTTGGCAATAAAAAGGAATGAAGTACTGATAGATGCTGCAACACGGATGAACCTTGAAAACATATGCTCAGTAAAAGGAGCTGATCATGAAAGACCACATACTGCATGATTCCACTTACATGAAATGTCCTGAACAGGCACATCTACAAAGTAGACCAGTGATTGCCTAGGGCCAGCGCAGGTGCAAAGGTGAGGGGTGGAGGGAAACGAAAAGTGACTGATAACGGGGATGGGATTCTTGGGGAGGGGATGAAATATTCTAAAACTGATGGTAATGGCTGCAAACTCTGTGAATATACTAAAAACCTCTAAATGGTATACTTTAATGGGTAAACTGTATGGTGCATGAATTACTAGTATATCCAATAAAGTTTTACCAAACCCCCCTGATACATAAATATATAAAATCTTTTTGTAAAAGGTGCTTAAACACATGCTTTTACAGAGTGGCACTGTGGTTAGAAGTGTGGCTGGTGTCAGATTCGTGTGTGTTCTAGTTACTCCCCACTCCAAGGGGCGCGACCTTGGGTAAATTCTTTAACCCCTAAGCAGTTACTGAGCCTCACTTATCGCAGATGTGAACTGGGTTTAATAATACCCATTTCCAAAGGGAGGTCTTCTGAAGATTCAATGGTATCAGGTATGTAAAGCATTTATCACAGGGGTTAGCACACAGAAAACACATACTAAGTATCAGCTATTATAATTATTAACTAATGCATATAATTTCAAACAAGTAATAGCAAAATGTCCAAAGTGAGGAGACTATTAAGAAAATGAAAATATGCTAAGCAGTGGAACCTCCTTGTGTTGCTAAAGTAAGAGCTATGGGGGGCCTATGCAGATATGAAAAGTCTGGTCTACGTGAAATGCTAGCAAAAACCCAGCAAAAACCGGGGGTCCCAATGGGGCTAAACACGGAAAACACAAACATGTATGGCGCAGAGTGAGACACAGAACTTCACAGAGAAACCGTGTCATAAAGAAAGGAGTCTCTGTGTTCGTTTTTAATTTACTGCTTCACGGTGTGGGCATCCTAAAGTTATTTGGTAAGAGTAATTAAAAATAAAACAAGTTCTATCACATCAAAATGAGGAGGCTCAAATACGCAGAGGTGTCCCGGCGCTGTGTAACAGCTGATGGGCATGACGGGCCCTGAAGAAGCTTCCGACTCGTCAGGGACTCAGTTCTGCTCAGTTCTGCTCAGGGCTCACACGGAATCCTGTGTACGCTGACGGGCAGTCTTCCTGGTTCGGGCCTTTCTTGTGCGCTCCAAGAGCCCAAAATGGGGACATTATTGCACTGTATTCCCTGGGCATCTTCTGATTTTCCCCTTTTGCATCGGGGTCTTTGCCAAGCTTGGCTTCAGCAGCACAGAGGAGGTACTAAGGACACACTACCACCCGCCTCTCCATCCATTCCTGCGCGACCAGCTCAGCAGGAAGCCAATCTGGGAGACACGGGCATTCGGCTCACTTACATGGTGCTGACCAGAACGCCACAAACCCCTTGGAGAACTGAGTCAGACACGAGTTTATTCATGGGCAAGCAGTAGGGACTCCTAAAGTCTTTCCAAAGAAAATGCACATAACAATACCTAAAAATATACCTGGAGGAAGGAAACTGGCATGATGATGAGCGGTACTAAAGGGCGACTCACGTGTGTCCACCGTCTCCTGAATCGGGATGAAGCCCACCGGCAGAGTGTCCTTGATGTCAATGAGCTTCATGTCCACCAACACGTTCCCTAAATGACTCTTGGGAAGAAAGAAAAGAGGTACAGACGATTAATCCAAACACGCCTGTGGTGTGTTTGCCGTGTTGGCCTCGAGATGCATGTCTACACCATGACTCTTGCAGCTTCGCGACAGCAGGTTAATGAGAGTGGGTGCCACTTAATGTCCCCCAGCGGCCACACGGGGACTCGGGGGCCCGGGAGGGAGTTTCATACTCAGAACCTCAAAGCCACTCACTCAGACACTAGACACGGCACGCCTGGGTTAGGCGGACGGGCAGCCAGGAGATGCCGGAGACACAACCAGAAGATGACAGCTGTGCACACGTCGGGACCAGCTCTCAGGCCCCGCAGGTTAGAGAGAGCAAATCCCTGGGGCAGCCGTGGGGGGAGCTGCGTCTAAACCGAACAGAGAACCAGCCACACTCCGACGTGGTTGCCGCCTGAACATCGGCACACGTTTCGGTCGCCTGATACATTCTGTAAAATCCCAAGAACCATAAACACAGCGTGAAAAGCCCTGCTGCCTCGATGTTACACATCTTCCAGAATGACACGCACCGGGGCCTCTTAAAGTTTCTGTTTAGTGGTGGTATACGGGGTCCACGGTGCGCAGTGTCTGGAACCAGTGCAAAACCGTCTTCCGAAGACAGCTCCCACCCCCTGTAACTGCGACAGAGAACTATCTGCAAATGCACTGGAAGCGAGCCCTAAAGATACCTACCCCACAACTTCAATACGGGGGGCCACCCCGAAGGTGTCGTTAAAACCTTCAGAGTAATCTGCAGTTACTTCCCCCTCGCCAGTAGAGCCAGGTAAGGAAAGGCTGATGGCTGCTGATCCCACCTCTCTCCAGTTAGGATGCCAGCCACGCACTGTGCGTGCCCATTTCCCAGAAGCACCTCGCCCACGTGAGCACGCTCGGGCTCCTTGCTCTGTGATTGGACAAGCACCCGGATGGCCAGCCCGTCACTCTGGCCTCCGCAGCACCTCCTCGGGCCTGTGTCCGTCTCTGCGCATGGGCAACAGCCCCTTCCCCTGCACAATGCCAACTAACACGCTCTCTGAAGGCCATTTAGGGAGTTCTTTCCATCTACACTCTCCGCTCTATTTGGCACTATTTTCCTTCACATCAATTTATAAAGGCACGTTTTCGAGGTTATTTGACTTCTGTCTCCCCGCTAGAGTTTAAGAACCACCAGGACCAAAACTATCTGTCACTGCTGTAAATCCAAGCCCAGCACAGTTCTTGGCACACAACAGGTGGTCGGTCATTATTTGGTGAAAAAAACTAATGATTTTTGGTACATTTTCAACTGGGTGGGCTGCTCAAAGTGAGAAAACAGATTGGATTTTCTGGGATGACGAATCTAAACTCTATCAATAAGAACATTGAAAGTATATTTAATAAATCTATATATATAAAAGCCTAAGCGACCGTTCGACCGGTAGCTATGACGCGCACTGACCACCAGTGGGGTAGATGCTCAATGGACAGGTATGGAAACATGGAACAGACTGATGAATCTCAGTGGGAAGTGGGGAGTGGGGAGGGCGGGAAGAGGTTAACCAAATATCTTATATGCATACTAGAGGCCCGGTGCACGGATTCATGCACCGGTGAGGTCCCTTGGCCTGACCTGCAGGGATCGGGCCGAAACTGGCAGTCTGACATCCCCCAAGTGGTCCCAGATTGCGAGAGGGCACAGGACAGGCTGAGGGACCCCACCAGTGCATGAATCCGTGCACCGAGCCTCTAGTACATTATAAAACAAAAGCACACAAATGAAATGAATTTTTTAAATGTAACTGAAGGTTGATGTGTCAAGTGTACACCAGTGCCTGCTGTCACAAAACCGTTTCCTCTCGCAGAACTCTCTGCTTGCCCACCGCTTCCTGGAAGTCCGCCTCGGTGGCTGCCTCGGGGAACAGCGCACGGCGTGGCCCGGCAGGCGGACCGGGGACCCTCGGGGTGCGGACCACATCTCTGACCTCGCACAGGGCTTGGACCGTTAGCCTAACTCGCAGACATGAGCTGCCTGCAGAGCTGCCTCACCTAATCGATCATCGTTTTTTTTCATGGCGGCTGCGTTTCCATGTCATCGCTGCTTTCTGCCTTGAGAAATTAACACTGGGTATGTGTCCCTCCCCGGAGATGGATGGGAGTTCATCAATATCCTTTGCAGATGTCTTCTGCTTGACAAGCTGGGTTTCACGGAAGTCAACTGCAAACCACTTAGCGACCTCACCCTCCACACTACAGATGTCCCAGATCGTAAAACCAGAACATGGGTGGGGTGGCCATTTTAAAAAGCATCAAAACCCTCCCGTGCACACCAAACGGGAGCTGCACGGCCAGAGCTTCCCCCAGTCTGCGTGGGGCCCTCCGCGCAGGGCTGGCTGCACTGGGTTTAATACAGTGGGTCTGCGACACCATTAATTTCGCGTGTCCCTCTCCCCTCCCCCACCCCGTGCTCCCTTTCATTTCCTCCTCATAAATATGAAGAACGTATTCCCAATCCTTGTTGAGCAAATGATTCATGCCAAAAGCCCAATATGCACTGACTCAGGGTATTTATATTGCCTCTGGTAGCCAGTGTTTGCTAGTATACTGTAATTATTTTTGACAACCTTGCATTTAAGGTAGCCACAGATAACCAACTTAATATTCAAATGTTCATAAATCCTTCTGTTTAATATCCTCCCTACCTAATCTATGTACATTATTATTACAGGTAATGCAGAAAGTACAGGGCATGAAAAGTGCAATTAATCTCGATCCTTCCCCAGGAAGCAATGTCACTCCAAAGCCAGGTTTCTGTATTAATGGCATTATTGGGGGAAGGAAATTTAAGTTCCAAAGGAGTCTCCCAAAACTCCTACATTGGGAGTCTCAAGTCACCTAATTAAGAATCTGTCCAGCCTTGAGATCCCGCATCCCTCCTTCACAGCTGTACAAATTATGCCACGCCGAGTCCTCCCTGACAGCAGGGCCGGCACGGCGGCTGCGGCAGATTAAACTATGCCTCATTCCTGTCCACCCCTGGCCGGCCGTGGGCCCCTGCCACCCCCGGAAATGCATCCCTTTGGATTTCACCACAGGACCCATTCATTCTTTTTCTGGAACCAGAATGACCTATTTCCTGTGCTGCTTCTAAGGAGCGGCAGAGGTCTCCCCCACGGCCCTGGTCCTCACCCGACATCCCTCCTCATGCCCTACCCACCTCCTGGGCCTCCTGGAGGAAGGCACACAAAGGAAGCCCTCAATGAACGTCTCTTCAGTGTTCAACAAATGGTGACTGAGTCATGCATTCTCTACAGGAGCTTTGCCTGTGACACCAAAATTAACAAGCGCAGGCCACTTATCTGCCATTTTAGACTTGTCATTGTCCCCACACGAAGGATCGGGGACTCCTCTGGCCTCGAGTACCAAGAACCCACAGCCTTCGGGGGAAACGCAACAAAAAAAAATCAAACACTCACACACACACACACACACACACACACACACACTAAAAAGTGGCATAAGAGATCATGGCTGTCCTGGGAGGCCACCGTTTTGAGCCGAAGCCTTCTCAGTCAGGATGGGGGAAGACTGAGCAGAGATCAGAAATGACCCCGTGAAGCCACTAAGCAGAGCGAGGGCGCCCCCGGGGTCCGTCCTCACAGCCCGGAGCAGCAGTGAGCGCGCTGACCTCTGCACCAAGGGGAGGCCGGCGGACAGAACAGGGGTGACAAAGTTAAAAACATGAGGAGTTTTAAAAAAAGGGATTAGGTAACTCCCGGGACAAAGGGAGGTAGGGTGGAGAGGGGGGGACGCCACCCTGCCCCTCCGTGTCCTCAGGCGGCGGGTGAGCCCCACGGACCTGCTCACACTCATTGCTGCGCAGCTGCTGCCTGCCGGCCAGTCTGGTGAAAGGAGGTCGGAGTTTAGCACCAGGACTGTCCCCACTCCATCAGAAGCTGCACTTCACAACAAGCAGACGTTACCCTCGCCATTAGGGGGGATTAAAGCAATGACTTCTCCCCAGCCCTGCGTATGTTATAAATAATCTTCCTTCCAAAGACGTCTCAATAAACACAGGAGCGGTAGGTGGGAGAGTGGCAGCCAAAGAACGGCGTGACTGTCTCCATCCAGAAAGCGCGGAGGGCCAGGCCGGGACCGGCCGGGACATGGGCTGGGGGGCTATGTGACGGGAGAAAGACCGTTTCTCTTCCCATTCAAGCTTCTGAACGAAGATGTTTAAAGTTGTTTTTCTTTTCTTTTTTTAAAAAACTTTTTTTTATTGATTTCAGAGAGGAAGGGAGAGGGAGAGATAGAAACATCAGTGATGAGAGAGATTCACTGATCAGCTGCCTCCTGCATGCCTCCTACTGGGGATTGAGCCAGCAACCCAGGCATGTGCCCTGAACTGGAATAGAACCCGAGACCTTTCAGTCCGCAGGCCGACACTCTATTCACTGAGCCAAACCAGCTAGGACCCAGTTTTTGTTTCCTTTTTAAACCATAACATATCTTACTGTTATAATAACATTTATAAAAATAAATTAATAAAAATATTTCAAAAACACTTTGCATCAGAAAGAGACAGGAACACTTAGGCCCAAAATAAAATGGCTCCCTGAGAATGGCAACCTGCGCCCTCTTGGGGCGAGGGAAGACAGGTGACCTTGGAGAAGCCCAAGCGCTCTGAGCTCAGGAAAGGGCGAAGGCTGTCTGGGGAACGGGAGGGGTATTTGCAGGGTGACCAGGGCAGGCCCCACGCGGAGGACAGGAAAGCGGGTTCCCTCTTCCTAAAGCTACCATTAAAACACGATTGGAAAAGCTTGATCGGGTATCGTCAAAAATTCCCCCGTTTATGGCCCGAGTCTGAGGAACGGCACACTAACAGGAATGGACACTGGCGACTGCCCACCTGCAGAAACAGGGACGCCCATGGCATACAGAGACCGGGAAAGACTCACTCTGGAAACAGGCTGAGTCTGTGGAAGGGGTGACCAGGCAGCACCCTTCTAGCTGCGCCTCCAGGTGTGGGTCAGCTTTCAATCCGGCTCCGCCGAAAGTTCTCCTGTCCCCCCCCCCCGCCCCCCCCCCCGCCTGTGATTTGTTCCTCGGAGGAAAGGTGGGCAAATGAGAGCTGCGAGAGGAATTTCCTGGTTTGCTTGAGAACATTTTAATGGAATTCACGGTACTCTGGGGCACATGGTTAATAACACTCTTCATAAACGAAGCACAGCGAAAGCTGCTGATTCCACCCAGTTCCCTGAAACCGCAGGTGAATTAATATGGTGACGAAGACCGACCACAACAGACGCCGGAGGACACTCCAAGCGGCAGCACACGTGGCCTGTGCTCACTCAGCAAATGGAAAGGCGCGACCAGACTTACATTTTCTTTGGAAAACGATCTTGTGAAGCACAGGTATCTGGTAACCTTGGATTTAAACAAGCCGTCCTTCCAGAGGTCAGCATCCACACCGTCTGCCGTCTGCGCCACCTGCACCGAAGAGACAGAGGACCGCAGGTGAGGCGGGTGGCACCGAAGCGTGCCAGCCGCCTCTCCGTACCGGTGCCAATTAGCACCGGCCGGAACTCGCACGGCATCTCATTAGTTCATTTCACTGGGCCCCGGGAAGAGGTTTTCCAAAAGGGGACAAGGGAGAGTGTGAAAAACACAACTTCTAAAAATACTGTCCCCGGGGAAGCCGTTGATTAAAGACACCCTGACAAAAATGGTTCTAATGAGAAAAGAGCAACTTGTGTTGTAATGGGCCAAGGAGGGATTGGAGAAGTCAGCACATTAGGCTGCTCATTACCACTCACTCGGGGGACGGCAGGGGTGCAGGAGAAAGTCCAATGGGGTGTGAAATGCCACCTGAGAGGGCACCGCTGTGGGGAGCTGACACGGCCCTGCTCCAGGACCCTGGGGCCCGCCAGGTGCCTCGTCAATGGGGTGCACGGGGCCGGGGCAGGTGTCAGGAAACCCCTCCTCAGCGTATCTTCCAGGCACCAGCTCTGCCAGTGCCATTCAAGGTCGGAAACTGTATCATGTTAGAAAAAGAAGGCAGACCCAGCTCCCGGTTTGTAGCCTCACTAGGAAGCCGTCTGCCTGTGTACAGATGCAGGTGTTTTCCTCCGAGGAGAGTTCCAGGCTGAAGCCAGCCTTGCTTGGGCCTCACAGGACCGGGGCACGGGCTGCGGGAGGTTGGGGGGAGGGCTTGTGATGGGATGGGAGGGAGAGGGGAGGGGCTGGAGGAGGGCAGGGACCTCCAGATGCTCCCGGTGGACTGTCAGGGCTGGGCCTGCTCTCCTAACACGCCAGTCTTACCAGCATCTCCTCAGAGGATTCATCGACCTCCAGCACCTTGGCTGGCACCCGTGGGGGACACCAGGAAGGCTCAGGGAGCAGCATCCCTGTCGGGGTACACTCGGTGTCTCCCTGCTTGTCCCTGAGAGGTGTAGCCTCGGGGTGCAGTCCTTGATCAGACAACCTCCCGGCCATGCTGACAAACTGCTGAAAGCATCTCCTTTACAGAGAACACTGGAGTCAGCCCACAGCCCATACTGGAGCAGCTCACGGCCGCCATCAGCCGCAGTCACACACACCAGCACCAGCCGGGTGTCCCAGAGCCCCGCAGCCATTCTCTGAGGCCGCCCCGGGAAAGCCCACAGGCCAACAGGCAAAGGAAAATGCCTTTTTCAAACCCAACAATGGTAAATTAGCAAATGCTACAAAGGGCGGAGAAAGGTACTTCTGCTAAATATGCAAATACGTTTGGCCTGGAATCTGGAAGAAAGGTATGGGGATAATGTAGGAACCGCTGGCTCCAAGGATGTCCATGTCATCCCCACAGGAAGGAAGATGCTAGTTCGGGATCAGACCTCGTCAGCACTTCCCCGTGACGGTCACACACCGAGTTTCTTGAAAAACATGACATTTAACGCAGTGGCCCCAACTCGCCACCACCAAGGACCCGTTTGGTGTGTTTTCTTCCTTGGATCCATGTTTTGAAAGCTTTTTTTGTTTCTCAAGCTCTACTTTTACTGTATTTCCTAAATTCTAGTATGGAGTCATTTGGGAATCACTTAGAGATTTAAAGAAACACCCCTTTAGAAAAATAAGAAATACTAGTATCATATCAAAATGTACAAATCTATATTGTTAGGTGCATCCCAATTTCGGAACCACTAAAATGTGAAAATAAAAAATGTATAGGAAGAGAGAAATGCCATGCCACCTGAAACCTATTTGGTTTCTCTATAATAAAGGCTTTATTGTTAATACATTAAAAAACGTCTGCAGAACCCTCGAAGTCTGAGGAGCCACAGGCTGGTACCCCAGAAGGAAGAAAGCTGTGTCCTCACCTCCCACGGGGGCGGAGGGGCTCCGAGGCTCTCGTGTGTATCGGGAAACCCCACGAGGAGTGGGTGTGCACGACACCAAGGCTACCGTTCCCACGGTTTGGAAATGACGATTCCCTCTTCTCACCTCTGGCAGAACTTTCCTTTTTCTGAGTGAGAGACACCTGAACAAGGTGGGGAGGCCGGGGCAGGCAGAGTGAGGGCGACAGGCCGGCCCTTCCTCAGTCCCCCTTCTCCACCCTGACCGAGTCTGAGAAGCATTATAAATGGACAAACCAAAGGCCAGGCCTTGCCCTGAGGCCACAACTCATCTGCAATGAAGCAAAGATGTGTAATGCCCTCCAACCCCAGCCAAGGGGAGGCAAGGCAGGAGGGGAGGGAGGTGGCCGGTCCTGATCGGTCCACCACAGTGAACAGAAAAGTCCTACCCCGAAGCAAAATAACAGAATCCCACCAAGTTTGGGACTTAGAAAACCACCGCTAGCACTTCCAGAGAGAAACGACAGGCCCCACACCATGGACATGACAGGCCTCAGACAATGCTGCTCATTGCGTCCCTGTGACCTAATTATCTTACAACTGCAAGTTTATGCCTTCTGACTCTACGTAACTTTTATAATAGGAAAATCAACAAGTTAAAAGCCTTCATTTGATTCGGTGAGAAACAAAGATCTGCCTGAGAAACACTTTGTAGAGCAGCTGTCTAGCTGAGCCCCAGGACAGGCCCTGTGCAGCCAGCCCTCAGAGCTGTCAGAGGGTCCTCACCGCGGGGACCCAGCGCTTTGCCCAAGAGGAGCTCCTGAAAGACACCACAGCTAACCAGCAGATTCCTCAGCCTGTTCACGCCCCGGGGTGTTAGGAGAGCCCACCCACAATGCAAAGAGGTGCCTGGCAGACAGAAAGCAAACACGGAGCCAGGAAACTCCGCAGACATTCCAAAGGAAATATCTGGCTGACACTACGGGTAAGAATGGAGTTCAAAGGGCCTTGATGTGTTAGAGCCTGCGCTGTGGAAACACGCTTGGCCGGGTCAGTGGCCAACCACGGAGCCACGGCAGCTCTCAACCGAGCAGCGTGGGCACAGCAGGGGGGCAGGGGCCGAGCAGCCACCCTTGGGGTCCTACGGAAGGGCGCCCAAAGGTGCTTCTAAAAACCCTAAAGGGAAAAGAGCCATTCAGCTTAGCTGGTGCCGAGGTGAAGAACTCCAGGTGTGTTTTTGGTTCTGATTTCGTTTGCATCACATCGCTTTGTATCCTGAATGGAGAGCTCAACTTGGCCACAGAGCTTCCGTTGAAAATGTCTAATACTTTTTAGCAAAAGCAATGAATGCGCGTCTCTGTCAAAATGTTATTAGCATTTTTCCTCTGATTGGTAAGATTCTGTAACTTTTATTCTCTGTCTTGTACTTTTCTGTGTCTTCCAAATTGTCTACAAAGAGCATGTGTTAGTTCTGAATTCAGAAAATGAATCTATTAAGGAAGGAAGACATTGGTCAATAGCATTCAAAGCTGAGACGAGGCCAAGAATTAGGAAAAAACTACCGAGTTAGACAGGAACTAAGGGGTGAGTGAAAAGAATGACAAAGAGATGGCGGTAGGAGCCCCTGGGCAGGCAGGGCTTACTGATAAAGACAGGCCTGGGAGGTGGGGAGGTGGCAGGATGGTGGCAGTGGCGACATCGCCTCGTTTTTAGGAACGGGGACAGCCGCAGGTGTGTGTGGGAAGGGGCAGAGACCGAGGACAGAATGAGTGGATTTACACAAGGAGGATTAACAAGCAAGAAAGGAGACAGAAGGACGTGGCCATGAGACCTCACCTGGGGATTCATCTTGGGAAGGAGAGCCACGCACAGGGGCTCCCCGCTGTGTCACCTCTTCCTCATTTTCTCCCTGTTGACGGGTCTGCAAATTACGGGCAGACAGGGACCACCTCCAATTCACGACTCCCAGTGCCAAGCACAGGACCTGCTGGTGAATGCATGTGTCCCCCCTCTGCTCCGTCCACCTCCAGACTTTAGGAAAGCTCCTCCGAACCCAGGACAGTGGCTTTGTAAAGGACACGCCCGTCGGCGCAGGGGCGCTGGAGAGGGCTCACCAACGAGCCAGGGCACAGATCGGAGACCCCCACTTGGAGACGCCAGGACACCCAAGCGCCTTCTTAAGAACAAGGGACTTTTTCTATGAAACCAAATCACCAGACCTCAAGGCAGGCCCAATTATAAGCCATAATTTCTGAATGCAGTTCAATAAGCCTATGAAAACAAAATGGGTCTAAGGTAAGAAGGCAGCAGCTTTGACAAATGGCACCATTTCCCCTTAGCTAGGGCCCTAGCAGGATATGGTTAAGAAAATAGTGAAAACTCGAGGTCCTGGGATTAGCAGAAAATCCGGTGATGCTTCCTGGCTCCCCCAGGCTTTGAGGAAGGACACGGGTCTGCGCATGGGCCCAGCCTCCCCCACACCCTTACCCCACGCTGCCGGCCCCACCCCTGCGCACGCTCTCCGCACGGACCACCTGGAGTGGCGGTACAGGTTCCTGCTGGATAAGAGGGAACAACTCAGACTGCAAGGCCGGGCTCCGGGCTTCTGGCGGGTGTTAACAAAGGGGCCTGAAAGAGACCCAGCAAGACGAGGGGGACAGGAAGAGTTAATGTGATGGGATTAAGAGGAGACGAGTGGAACTGGTGAGCTCATGAGTCATGCTCAATGACAGGAGCAAGAAAGCAAAGGAGATGAACTGGCACTTGTGACTAAGTCACCCTTCCTCTTTACTCTATTACTCAGCTCTCAAACCACACTGCCAGCTGTAATTGCATTTCAATTCATGTTTAACACAAACATAACTTAGCTGGATGTTGGCATCCAATATCCCAGACACAGAGAGGCGAAGGAGAAAGGAGCCAGCTAACTCGAGTCAATAAGCCTTCTTTGCATGCCCGGTGTGTATGTATGCACCCAGGCACAGCTGGGTATGGAGGGGCAGCCCTATGCAAGACGCCTTGCGATGCAGAGATACACACGGGCCGACAGCTGTGGTTAAAAAGTGGTAGGAGCCACAACAGAGGAGAGTAAGCCCACCATCAAAACACAAAGCGCTCCAGCGTCCTTCCGCAGGGAGAGGGCCGGCGTGCACGCACCAGGCACGGGGCGGGCGTGGGGACAGCACAGCTGAGAAACGACGCAGAGTTCCAGGGGACAGGAGGGGGGCGAGAAGGCAGGCAAGGGCAAATCAAAATAAGTCTTAGGTTCCAGGGAAGTCCATCCGTTTGATAACCCCCTTCTGAGTGCTAGCTGCTGAACACTCAGAAATAAATAAAACAATGAATCTGCCTCTGAATCTAAACACAGAAAGCTGGCTGGAGAACCATTCTAAGCAGGTGAGCAGCCGGTTTTTTCGACAGTTTCCACAGGCCATCCTACAGGAAAGGTGAGGCTGGAGCGGAGTGAGGGAGCCGCGTGGGGGCAGTTCCGGCGGCGGTGAGGAAGGACGGTGAGAACAGAGGTGCTGGATATTTGCTCAGTCAGCGGATCAAGCCCTTCTCACACTCCTGCCCTCTCGTCTGGTCCTCTCCACAAACACAGTGGAATCTGCAATCACATAATTTCCTATCACATAAACCTTCCAAACACGTCAGCTTAAACCATGATCAAAGGGTCAGGAAATAGCCCAGAAATCAGGTGGGGGTGAGTGGTAGGTTGGAATTCGGAACAATAAAAGATTCAATGAGGCTGCTAGACAAAGGAAAATTATTATTTTTTTAAATAAGCTTTCCTCTCGACTAGCTCAGAAGCTTCCCATCCTTTTTCAAAGCTTTTATATAGTTTGAAGAATGTGCGAATTACCAGTTTCTTGACAATTTTAGGGAATGTTACCTTAAAACAATTTAGGCCTAGTGCTTTTGTTGGAAATAATTCTCTAATGACTTTTGCAATTTCTTCCTTTGATACAGGTTTGTTATTGGATTTCTTCTTCTTAAATAGCTGTAGCAATGATCTAACTCATCAAGATTTTCAATTTTAGTCACATAAGGTTACACATAGGAGCTATTCATCATAGTCTCTTATAATTTTCAAATCTCCTTATACTCTACTTCCCTTTTCTCAATCTAAATTCTGCTTATATTTATTTCCTTTTACTATCATATTTGCCAAAAAGTTTATCTATTGTGCTTTTTACAAAGGATCAATTCTCCCTCCTTTTACTTCTGATTTCTCATTCTATCTTTATTATTTCCTTCCATATGTTTTTCTAGCTTCTTGAGCTCTGGGAAAATATTAATTGGTCTAATATACATGTAATTAGAGCCTCAGAAAAAAAGAGAGGCCAAGGAGAACTCTTTTAATAATGCCCAGAAAATTTCCAACTGCAACAACAGCAGAAAATCCATTCTTTTCAGGTGTACATGGAACATTTACCAAGACAGATCACAGTCCAGGCTGGAGTCAACAAACTACAGCCCACAGACCAACTACAGCCTGTAGCCTCTTTGTGCACAGCCTATGAATTGCAAATGGTTTTTATATTTTTAAGAATTAAAAAATCAATATGCAATAGAGACCACACGTGGCCCACAAAGCTTAAAATATTTACTATCTGGACCTTTACAGAAAACTCCTTTTCTAGGCCATAAAATTGAGTTTTCTCTCTGATGACATGGAATTACATAAGATGTCAATAACAGAAAAAAATATATAGAAAATCCCCAAATTCATGGAAGCAAGACAACACACATCTAAATAACCCCTGGGTCAAAGAAAAATCAAAAGGGAAATTAAACAGTATTGTGAATGGAATTAAATTTAAATACAAAATAATAACATTCAGGGATACAGCTAATGCAGAGTTTAGAGGGAAATTCATAGCATTAAAATGCTTACATTAGAAATGGAGAAAGATTGCAAATCAATAATCAAAACTTTCCCTTAAAAAACTAGAACATTAAACCCAAAGTAAGCAGAAGAAAGGAAATAAAAGAGAAAACAATAAAACAGAATACATAAAAATGATAAAGAAAATAAAACCAAACGCTGGTTCTTTGAGAAGATCAATAAGTTGATACAAGTCTAGGCAGCCTGGGGAGGAAAAAAGAAAGATAACACTAATGATCATGATTAGAAATGAATAAGAGGATATCCTACAGGTTCTAGAGATATTAAAAATATAAGACGATATTATGAACAACTTTATGCCCAGGCACTGAAAAACTTAAGTGGAAAAATTGAATAGAACTCTATTTTAAAACTTGAAATGTTGTTAAAAACTTACCCAGGTCCAGGTCCAGATAGTTTCACTAGTGAATTCTACAAACATTTAAAGAAAAAATGCCAGTTTTACATTAAGTATTCTAGAAAACAGATGAGAAAGAAACACTTCCCAACTCATTATATGAGACCATCATTACCCTAATACCAAAACATTCTAAGAAAAGAAAACCACAGATCAATCAATATTTCTCACTACCATATCATAAAATGTCTCAGCAACATCTTAGCAAATCAAATCTAATAATACATTAAAAGAGCAATGTATTATGTCCATGTGGGGTTTATCCAAGAAATCCAAGTTTGATTTAACATCAAAAATCAATCAGATATTTCATCATACTAAGAGACTACAAAGGAAAAGCAATATGATTATCTCAATAAAGCATTTGACAAAATTCAACATCCATGTATAATCACAACTCTCTGGAAGGGTATGTAGTAAGCTTATTAGATAGTGTCTACCAAAAAAAAAAAAAAAAGACAGAAAGAAAAGCTACAGCTAATATTACATTTAAGTGGTGAAACACTGAGTGATTTTCCCCTACAATCTGGAATAAGGCAAGGATGTCTGCCTTCCCGAGTTCAACTCAACAGTGTATTGGATGTTCTAGTCAGTGCCCTAGGGCAAGAGGAAGAAATAAAAGGGCATACAGACTGGGCAGTAAAAAGTGGTGGGGTCAGGGGGCGAGATCAACCAAAGGACTTGTATGAATGCATATAGGCCTAACCAATGGACACAGACACCAGGGGTGTGAGGGCATGGGGTGGGGGGGAAGGGGGAAATGGGGGGATAAGGACACATATGTAGTACCTTAATCAATAAAGGAAAAAAAATTTTTAAAGTAACACTGAATACCATTTACAATAGCATAACAAATATGAAATGCTTAAGGATAAATTTTGCAAAATATCTGTATAATTTATACACTAAAAACTAAAAATGGCTAATGAGAGAAACTGAAGAAGAGTTAAATAAATGAAGAACTATATCATGTTATTTTGAAATTAACAAAAAATTCCTGTGTACTACTTTACACAGATTCCCTATAATGTTAATATTTTACCACATTTGTTTTCTCTCTCTTCCTTTCTCTCTCTATGGGATATTTATTTATTTATTTATTTATTTATTTATTTATATGCTATATTCTTCACAGTGTATCATATCAAGAGGCACATGATATCTGTCTCATTATTGGTTATGTTAACCAGTAACTTGCTTAATGTGGTATCTGTTTGGTTCCCCACTTTTATTCTTTGCAACTAAGTATTTTGTGAGAGATACTTTGAGACTATGTAAATATACTACTTCTCATAATACCTTCACCTAGTATCTTTAACATCTAGCTATATCTTTTAAGACCAAAAAGAAATTGACAGATATGACTACTAGTAAAAACTAAAACTTTGATAAGACGAATAATAATCAACAAACTTGGATACTATAAACAAAGTTGAAAGGCAATGATGGACTGAGAGAAAAATACATGTAACATATATAATAGTCAAAGAATAAACAGAATACATTAGGGAATCCAACCAGTCAATAAGAAAGAGCCAACCAAATGAGTCAACTTTAAAAACAGGAAATTAACAGAAAAAATACAAATGGCCAATAAACATGAAAAGATGCTCAACCTCCTTACCAATAACAGAACTTCAAATTCACACAATGTGCTCCCAGTTTGAAAAAAATGAAAGTAAGAAGACTGATAATAAAGAGTGATGGTAAGAATGAGGGTAAATAGAAACTGCTGTATACCATTTACTGGGAGTATATGTAAGTCAGTAAAGCATTTTTGAAAAGCTATTGGTGGTAGCTACTAAAATTTAAAATGTGCACATCCTTTTACCCATCAGCACACACCCAGAGACATATGTACAGGGATACTTATCACAGCACTGCTTTTCAAAGACCAAAGAAAAAAATTTTAATTGCATTAGCAGGCAGTGCTAACGAGTTACAGTAGAAAAACAGCCATTAAAAAGAATGATGCTGTTATGGAAAGATTCCCTACATAATTGTTAAAGAAAAGAAGAAAGAAAAAATATTATGTAGAACACATGTATTAATAATAGTAATCTATGTATATAAAAGCATAAGCAACGGGCAGACTGGCTGACCTGCCGACGGGCTGGTAGCTATGATGCGCACTGACCACCAGGGGGCAGACGCTCAACACAGGAGCTGCCGAGAGTGACAGCAACCTTCCCGAGTGCCCTTTCGCACTCCGGGACCCCTCGGGGGATGTTGGACTGCCGGTTTTGGTGATCCCTGCAGCCCAGGCCGAGGGACTCCACCTGCCGTTGGGACCCCGCTCACTCCACAGATGCCCTTCGAGCCCCGGTGCCACCACAAGGGGGAGCCAGCCGGGGAGGGACCGCGGGAGGTTGGCTCCAGGACGTGTCCGGCCCGCCTCGCCCAGTCCTGCCCACCGGCCACCTTCTAATTAATTTACTTTCAATGTGCACGATTCCGTGCACCGGGCCTCCAGTAATAATAATAATATTAATAATAGGTGCATGGCTCAAGGTAATGCAAGTTACTGTTTTAAGCACTTTATGAACATCAGCTCCTTTAATCCTCACCACGATCTGTGAGGAGAGTTCTGTGAATAATCCCCACTTTAAAGCAAGAAAATGGAAGCGCTGAGAGGTAAAGCACCTTGACCAGGCCACACAGCTCATAAACGGCAGAGCCAGATGTGAACCGAGGTACGAGGGCTCCAGAGTCTCTGTTTCATCACTAACTGCAGCCTCTCCCTCTCCTGCTTCCTCCCACACCCCCCGCTACACACACACACACACACACACACACACACACACACAGTGGGGCAAAAGTAGGTTTATAGTTGTGAGTACACAAAACAGTTTATTCTTATATTATTATTATTTATTTATTATTGTATTATTTTCCATGTGAACAACTGTAAACCTACTTTGGCCTCACTCTGTGTATGTATGTATGTGCATATGTATATATGTATATATGTATATATGTATTTATGTATTTATGTATATATGTATGTGTGCGTGCATGTGTGTATGTGGAAAGGTATTTGCAAAATCATAGAAAAAGGATTGGAAAGATATAGACCAAACTGTTAACCTGTTAATAAAACAAAACATCACTTCACACATAACCAACTAATTAATAGAACTGATCGCTAGATGCCCTGAATGTCTGACTACTTCAAGAACTAGAGCCGATTCTTCCTCCTAGTGTCATTCCCTTACTTGGAGGTCTCTCGCAGTAAGGGAGGTCTGTCCTCTTCAGTGACCTCCATCTCTCAATAACACAGCTCACCTCCCACAATTCTCAACTCCAGCTACATGTCCTCTCCCTATATGCACCATCCCTCATGCAAGCAGTCTCTTAATACTATCAATGTGGACCACAAAAATTGAGAAAGGTGGCCTAAAGCATTCTGAATCTTGCAGACATTAAGGAATAACTGGCAAGTATTTTATAGACATGCAGTAGCATCTCTCTTGCCTATATACGTAAGGCTGAATATTGATGTTTAGGAAAGATTTCTGACAGGCTTAGAAATAAACAGATTCTCTGGTTAACCCCAAATTAACATAAAACTAGAGCAAGCCAGGACTTCCCCTTCCAGGAATATGAAATAAGATACACCTGTTCCTATTCCTCCCACTAAATACAATAAAAAATCCTGGACGTTATATGAAAGTAACGTAAGTGGCCTCTAAAGGGTGAGAGAAGAAGGCAGACAGCCAGGGACCTCGGGACCCACGGAGCAACAACGTGGTGAGTCCTGTGGTTTCTTTGTGCCCCACATACCCCAGACCTAACAAAAGCCTGCTTTCTCTAGACAATAACAGATCATTTAGCCAGTAACAGATCTACTCCAGCCAAACACCACCTAAAACACTGTGGCCCCACCCCACCCAGGCCAGTAGGGGGACTAGACCTCCACCCTCACCGCGCTTTAACAGGCATCCCAACACCTCTGATGAGATGGGGTCATGGCGGGCCAACTAGCGAGCCAGGACTTTCATCCCCACCAGGCAACAATGTGGCTTCCCTCTCCCCCAGTGGAGTGATGCTGGAGAAACCTGGTGGGAAGTCGGGACTTTCGCCCCTGTGATGTCAGTGGGGGCCACCAGGGGGCTGTAATGAGGCACTCCCGCAAGGAGGTATAAGTGGAGGCCTACTGGGGAGTTAGAACTCCATCACCTTCCAGCAGTAACAAGGAGCCCCATCTCCTTGAGTGTCAACAGAAGCCAAGTGGGGAGACTGAACTTCTACTCCTACCTGGCAGGAAAGAGATGGGCGTCCTCCTTCTCCTGCCAGAGCAGTGTCAGAAGGAGCCAGCGAAAGTACAAGTAGGTTTACAGTTGTGAGCACACAAAACAGTTTATCCTTATATTATTATTATTTATTAATTATTGTATTATTTTCCAGAGTCTCATAATACATACCCAACATATCTAGGCTTCAGCCAAAACCCACTCATCAAAAAAAAGCACCAAGAAACAGAACGATCTCAAACTGAATTTAAAAAGACAATCTACAGAGCCCAAATCAGGATGACAGAGATGTTTGAATTATCTGGGCGGGGGGGAGGGGGAGAGAGAGACAAAAAAACTTTAAAGCAGCCATCAGGAAAACACTTCGCTGAACAATTATGAACATGCTTGAAACAAATGAAAAGTAGAGAATCTCAGCAAAGAAATAGAAAGTCTCAGTGAATAAATAGAAAATATAAAGAAGAACCGAATTGAAATTTTAGAACTGAAAAATACAATAACTGAAATAAACTTAATGGATGGACTCAGCCGCAGAATAGAAGAGAGAGAGAAAGAATCAGTGAACTGGGAGATAGAATAGAAATGACCTAATGTGAACAGCAGAGAGAAAATAGACTGAACAAAAAATGAACAGAGCCTCGGGGAATTGTGGACTCTAACAAAAGATCTAACACCCCTTTCATCAGAGTTCCAGAAGAGTAGGAACAGGATGAGGCTGAAAAAAGTACCTGAAGAAATAATGGCTAAAAACTTCCTAAATTTAACAACAGGCATAACTCTACCAAGTCAAGAAAGTAAGCAGACTCTAAACATGATAAATCCAAATAAATCCACACCAGGACACATCATAATCAAACTCCTGAAAAATTAGGACAAAGAAAAATGTTTGAAGAATTGAGAATGGAACAACACTTTACTTATAGGGGAACAACAACTCGAATGATGGCAGATTTCTCATTAGAAATCACAGTGGCCAGAAGGAAATAACACATCATTTTTCAAGTGCTAAAAGAACTGTCAACCCAGAATCCTATATTCAGTGAAATATCCTTCAGAAATGAACAGGAAATAAAGACATTCTTAGATAAAGGAAAACTAAGAGAATTTTCCGCCAGCAGACAGACTCTAGAAGAATTGCTAAAGAAGTTCTCTAATCAGAAAAGAAATGATTTTTTTAAAAAGAAACTTTGAAACATCAGGAAGGAAATAAAAAACATGGTATATAAAAACATGGGTAAATAGACCTCTCCTTTTGAATTTTCTAAATTATGTTTGATGGTAGAAGCAAATATTATAACACTGTCTGGTACGGAAATATTTAAGTCAATTATATTATAAATAAGGGAGCATAAAGGGACACAAAAGAGAGTAAGGGTTCTATACTTCACGTGAACTAGTAAAATGAAGTTACCAGATACACACACACAGAGACACTGACACACATAATGTACTACCTAAATCAACCACTAAAAATGCTATACGACAAAATAAACTCAAAAACATTTCAATAAGCCAAAATGAAATTCTAACAAACTTTCAAGAGAAGGCTGGAAAAAGAATACAGAAACAAACAATAAAAACATACAATAAACAGAAAATAAAAAATAAAATGGCAGGTTTAAGCCCAAACATATCAATGATTACGTTAAATATAAATGATCTAAATACACCAATTAGAAGATAGCAATTTGCAGAGGGGTGGGTTTAAAAACATGATCTAACTATATGCTGTCTAAAAGAAACTTATTTCCAATAAAATGGTATAAGCAGATTGGAAGAAAAAGTATGAAAAAAGATATATCATGAAAACATTAATTAAAAGGAAGCAGAAGTGGCCATACTGATATTAGATAAAATATACTTTGGAGCTAAGATAATTACAAGACTGAAAGAGACATTATATAATGATAAAATGGTCAACACACCAAAAAGAGATAGCAATCCTAAATGTGCATGCATCAGACATTGCTGAAAAACATGTGAAGCAAAAACTGATGAAATGAAAGGAACAAAGAATAATTCCAACATTACAGTTGGGAACTTCACTGCTCTCTCTAAAACTGATAGAATAACTAGACAGAAAAGCAGCAAGAATAAAGAAGAACACAACACTATCAACCAAGAGGATCTAATCTATCTTTTTAAAAAATTCCACTCAATAACAGCAGAGCACACAGTCTTTTCAAGTGACCACGGAACATATGCGAAAACAGACCATTTCATGGGCTATAAAACAAACCTCAACAAATTTTAAAAAATTGAAGTCATACAAGACTGGGTTCTCCAAACACAATGAAATCAAACTATAAAACAATAACAGATAGATGATTGGAAAATCTCTAAATGCTTAAAAACTAAACAACACAATTCTAAATAACCCATAGGTCAAAGAAGAAATCTAAAGAAAAATTAAAAATACTTTGAACAGAATGAAAATGAAGATAAAATATATGAAAACTTGTGGGACATAGCTAAAGTAGTGCTGAGAGGGAAATTAATAGCACTAAATGTATACATTAGAAATGAGGAAAAGTCTCAACTCAATATCTAAGTTCCTACCTTAAGAACCTAGAAAAAGAGCAAAATAAACTCAAAACAAGCAGGAAGAAGTAAATAATAAATATAAAAACAGAAATCATTGAAATTGAAAACAGAAAAATAGGGTAAAAAGCAATGAAACAAAGAGCTGGTTGTTTTGAAAACGTTAATAAAATTGACAAACTTCTAAGACTGACAAAGAAAAAAAGAGAGAATATACAAATGATCAATATCAGAATCAGAGAATATTATAGACTCTGAAGACACCAAAATAATAATAAGGGAATGCTACAAATAATTCTACACATAAATTTGAAACTTTTGGTACAACCCTTTCCTTGATTTCCAGGGAGAGAAGAGGACTGGTGTTTAAACCAATCACCAGTGGTCAATAATGTAATCAACAATGCGTACGTAATGAAGCCCCCTGAACACCCCAAAAGGATGGAGTACGGAGCTTCCAGGGTCATGACCTGTGGAGATTTGGGGAGAGTGGCACGCTGGGAGAGAGGGCCGGAAGCTCCGTGTCCTCTCCACATACCTTGTCCTACGCATGTCTTCCATCTGGGTGCTCCTGAGTTGTATCCGTTTATAACAAACCTGTGATCTAGTAAAGAAGAGCTTTCTCTGAGTTCTGGGAATTAATCAAACCTGAGAAGGGGGTCATTGAACTCCTGATCCATAGCTGGTCTGGCAGAAGCGCAGGAGACAACTTGGACTAGCAATTGGCATGTGAAGTGAGGCGGGGGTAGTTCTACGGGACTGAGCCCTTAACCTGTGAGTCTGATGCTGTCTGCAGGTAGATAGTGTCAGAACTGTTGAACTTACCGCTTATTTAGACCCATGTTGGACTTGGGTCTAATGCCCCTTTTAAATATTTACCATCTAAATCCCAGCAAAATGTTTATTGATATAGGCAAGATTATTCTAACATTTATATGGGACAACACAAAGAAACCTGAACAGCTATAATATTTTTTTAGAAGAAGAATAAAGTGAGAGGTATCATTCTACCCAATTTCAAGACTTACTATGTAGCTGCAATAATCCATACTGTGTGGCACTGGCAGAGGGCTAGACGCATAGAATGGAGCTGAATAGAGAGCCACCCAAATATGCCCAATTTATTTATTTTTTTTAATGTTTGAAAAGCAATTCAGAAGGAAAGACTGCCTTTTCAACTAATGGTACTGAGCAGTTGTTCATCTATAGGGCAGGGGTGGGGGGCAGAAGAATGTAACCTAAGTTCACACCTTATATAAAACTAAGTCAAAATGTACCAGACTTAAATTAAATGTTAAATGTAAAACTATCAAACTTATAGAAAAAAATAGGGGAAATCTTCAGGATCTAGGTCTAGACCAGGCGTCCTCAAACTACGGCCCGCGGGCCACATGCGGGTGTTTTTGCCGTTTTGTATTTTTACTTCAAAATAAGATATGTGCAGTGTGCGTAGGAATTTGTTCATAGTTTTTTTTAAACTATAGTCTGGCCCTCCAACGGTCTGAGGGACAGTGAACTGGCCCCCTGTTTAAAAAGTTTGAGGACCCCTGGTCTAGACTAACAGTTCTTAGATTTGACACCAAAGACATGATTGATAAATTTAAAAAGTAACAAATTAGACTTCATAAAAATTTCAAATTCTTGCTCTGTAAAAGACCCTGTTAAGATAAAAAGACAAGTACACCAGAAGAAAATATTTGCAAATCACATAATCAACCAAACACTCATACCTACATATACAAAGACCTCTTAAAACTCAACAGTAAAAAACACACACAAACAATTCAATTAGAGATGAGGAAGACATGAAGTGGCATTTTATTGAGGACATAGAGATGGCAAATAAGCACATGAGAAGATGTTGATAGCATTAGCCACTAGAGTAATACAAATTAAAACCAGATGAGTTATCACTACATATTTATCAGAATGGCTAACACAAGAAATATTGACAATGACAAGTGCTGGAAAGGATGGGGAGAAACGGGATCATTGGTACATTTCTGGTGGAAATGTAAAATGTTATAGCCACAAAGAGAAGTAGTTGGGCATTTTCATAAAAAAAAAAAAAAACAACCAAAACACTAAATATGCAACTTCCATATGACCAGCAATTGTACTCTGGACACTTATCCCAGAGGAACTTAGGCTAACATAAAACCTGTTCATGAGTATGGGTAGCAGTTTTATTCATGACAACTACAAATGAAACAAGATGTCGTTCGGTGGGTAAACGGTTAAACAAATCATGGTGCAGGTTTACCAATGGACACTGTCCAGCAATAAAAAGAAACAAACTATTGATGCATGCAGTAGGTTCTCCATATAAATCTCCTGAGAATTATGCTGTTTTAGAAGGGGGGTGAGGGGAGCATGTCTACAGGTTACATGCAGTATGATTCCATTTCTAAAACATTTCTGAAATGACAAAATTACAGAAATGGAGAACCAATTAGTGGTTATAAAGGAGGTTAGCTAATTCCTAGAACCAGTAAGCCACCTACCTATGAGCACTTCTGAACATAAACCAACTAGTCCTGAGTCCCTATCTCCATCCGCCTCCTTTTAACAGGCTCCTTCGGGCTGGGACACTCTCCCCTGCCTAAATCGCCAGGGCCAGGTATCTGACAACTAGAGGCCACCTCTACAGCCCGAAGCCACTGAAGTCCTTTACACTGGACAGTCCTCAGTGCGCTTAGCCTGCCTCTCCTGCCTTTCCTACGGAAACCACAAAAAAGGCTCCTGCCCAAGCTTTCCCCTCGCTCTCCGCCTCCTGACCGACCCTGGCGCCTCCGCTCGCTCGGTCCTGCATGGAGCGGTGTGCCCTCCTCTTGGGTCCATGAGAACAAACTATCTTTTCAGTGGCACTGTGTCCTGTCCTGTTGGCCTCACCATACCCGAATAAAGAGAAAGTCCCCAGCAAATGGAGAACAGGGTAAACAAGATCTCTGCATGCTACTTCCTAAGACTCCATTCGGATTCTAACTCAAAATAGAACATTTAACCAAAAACAATGAAAGGAAAATTAAAGCAGGTCCCTCATCTTTTCCATTAATCCAACCAACTGAGGTTTCATTGTTAGAAGCTTTTCTAAATAATGGACAGGAAGTTCCAGCGAACCGAAGGAAGTACCAGAACACCGGATTGTTCCCCCGGGGTCCTCTCCACTATGGAGTAAGTCATTGTTGCAATCTTTGGGTCAAACCGAAATTCCTAGTTGGTAGGGGAGAAAAGTTCAGAAGGAGGCAGTTTAAGGCACTCTTTCTTTCTTCCTTTAAATAAGTTTTTATTGATTTTTAGAGAGAGAGGAAGGGAGAGGGATAGATAGAAACATCCATAAGAGAGAAACCTCATTGATCGGCTGCCTCCTGCACGCCCCCTCCTGGGGATTGAGCCCGCAACCTGGGTATGTGCCCTGACCAGGAATCGAACCGTGACCTCCTGGTTCACGGGCCAAAGCTCAACCACGGAGCCACCCCGGCTGCACAGCACTATTTCTGATCGACTCATCCTAACAACAGCCCATGTTTGCTTCTCCCCTCCTCCTGGATGCCAGGCACAAGCAGTCCCTGTGCATCCTCTCTGGCTCGCATACTCCCCGAGGCCGGAGCTCTGCGGGCAAAGCGGAATGGCCAGGGAAGATGCCAGTTACACAAAGGCCTAAGGGCTGGCCATAAAACCGCTTTCCGTGTTTCCAGTAAGTCTCATTTTAATGTATTTTCTAACAAAACTAAAGGAGGAACACCTGGTACCTTTTATCAACACAAGCTCTGGTTCTGAAAATGAACCAGCGTGTGAGGCAGGCTTAGCCCGTGGCTATTTCCGAACGGGGAGCAGGCCTGATGGCAGAGCCCCGTGGGGAGGGCACTGGAGGCGGCCGGAAAAAGCTGCTGCCCTTGCTTCTGCTTTTGCTTCTCAGAGGCAGGGCTCCCGGAGGACGGCCGCGGAGGCTTTGGGCCCACCCGTCCTCCGCCATGAGGAAGAGCGTGGCTTCCTGCTCTGCTCGCCCCCCTCCCCAACTGCAGCTTTCTGGAGATACAAGTGACAGCTGTGATCAGACGGGACATGCGATTATGTCCACATCCCCACTCGCTATCTACCCTATGTTTCTAATTAGGTATCATTGCCATCTTCACATGCTTTCATGTGACCTTTAAAGTACCCTGAGCACTATATAAAAATACCAGCCTGCTTGAATTTGCATCAGCAGTTACAAGATTTTTCTTTTCATTTTCTACTTTGGTGAGTAAAATGTAGGACCTTACTTGCAGGTTTAGGATTTTAAAGATATCCCTCCCTATGTCCCCCAGACACGGCCACTGGTCCGAGGGGAGCGGATCTCTGCTGGTACCCCCAAAGCCCTCACATTTGACTGTTCAAGCAACTGAACCTTCCAATTATTTAGAAACTCCCCAAAACATTTGGGGCATATATAAATGATAAGGCCCACAGTTTTTAAGAAATGTTTTGTGCTCTAATTAGTTTCAGAAGTAAAGAGGAGTGCTGAGAGAAAGGGAGATGGAGGGAGCGAGAGAGCAGAAAGGAAGGAATGAAAGTGGGGACTTCCGGGTGACTGGCCCACACGCAGCCCTGGAGGCCCCCTCGGAGGTCAGAGGTCACGACCACAGCTGGCTTCCCAGCACGCAGCCATAGGAAGAAGAGCTAGAAAACATGACTTCCTGGCTTCACTCTGCAGCTCAGGATGCCCGTCCTCTGCCCTCTGGAGCTCTGCCCTGTCAGCCAGCAGCTCTGTCCTGCACTGTCACCCCTCCTCCCCCGCCACAACACGCACTGCTGGTCCCTTCCCATCAGCAACTAAGTGTGCTCAACACTTTCCACCTTTAAACAAAGAAAAAAAGACCCATGAGCCCACGTCATCCTCTAGGGACCACTTCCCTCTCTCCTCCTCCTTTAAAGGCCGTCGTCACTCGGCCTCCCTCATCGCTTCCCACTTCCACCGGGCCCGTCAGTCCACTCCAATCTTGCTCCTGAGCCTGCCACCAAGTTCACAGCCACCTCCATCTGCAGTCTCATTTTACTCACCCTTCAGGCAACTCTGAAGCATCCACGTATGAAAAAACAGCATGTACCACCCTCAGCAAACACCGGCAGCTATGAGAGTCATGACTCAGGTACGCGGCGTCACAAGGACGGAGACCCACCCACCCTCTGCCGGCAGGAGTGTCATCACCAGCCACTCCAAGACAGAGCGCGAGGCCGTGTGTGTGTGTGTGTGTGTGTGGTGGGGGGGGGGGGGGGCTATTTCAGAGAGGAATGCAGGAATCAGGACAATCAATGAAGAAGTTTAGCAAATAACCCTCAGCCTCTAGCCTAAGAGGCGGCTTCCCCTGACCTGGAGAGGAGTTATAACATTAAATCAGGGGTCCTCAAACTTTTTAAACAGGGGGCCAGTTCACTGTCCCCCAGAGAGAAGGAGGGGAGTCGGAGAGTGCGGCGCACAGTCCACACATGCGCACTGCGGGCCCGGGACGAGTCGGCTGCTAAGCAGGACAGGCAGCGGCGGCAAAAACACCCAGTGGGCCGGATCAATGTCCTCGGCGGGCCGCATGTGGCCCGCGGGCCGTAGTTTGAGGACCCCTGCTTAAATGTTCATAAGCGAACACTGGGCATCTTTCCCTTGAAGCGGCATCGGGGCCTGTGCCCGTTTGAAAGTGGCTGTGCTGCCCAGGTCAGCATCCGTCCGGTGCCCAACTGTCGGGCTGCGCGGTCACGGTGCCCATGTGACTGCGCAGGGACAGAGCGCTCCCCGGCGGATGGGACAGGGCGAGGTCTCGCCACCCCCCGCAGGGCTTCCGTGGCGGCTCTCAGCCTCTCCGCGGCCCAGCCACCATCAAACACCTGACATTTCGGTTTGGATGTTGACTTCCCACAAAACTCCGGATAAAAGCAACTCCCCTCATTGCCCTTGAACTCAGGGTCAGGCCTCTGGGGAGCCAGCTGTGTATCTAGAAGAGGCCGGAGGTCAGCACAGCGAGACGATTCCAACTCTCTCCCGGAAAGGGCTTCCGGAGGGAGCTCGGCCGCGCTCGGCGCGGAGGCTGGGTAATTGCCAGGCCGACCCTGGAGCCCCTTGCCCTGCTCACCTTCCACTGTAATGCGCGGCGTAGTCATGAGATGTGCTTATTAATTTCCCTCATCTGACACGGCGCCCTCTGCCCTGAGCTCGGTGTTGGGAGAAAATGATAGGGATGGATGCCGCTCCTGTCAGACCCACCAAGACGCTCAGAAAGCCAGGCGGCCAGAGGCCATCTGCCGCCACCAGCAAGCAGCCACGACGACCCCAAAGGCACCGCAGGATGGGAAGGACACGGGCCGACAAGAGCAGAGCACGGAGACGGGCCCGCGGCCTGGGGTGAGCCCAGCAGGAGCCCCCCCAGAGGGTGCGCGCCGGCCCTGCCCCACACACGCGTGCTGCTTCATATCCAATTCATCAAGAGACACTGGCTTCTCCAATCGGGAACAGTTTTATTAGCTTCCTCAAGAGTTTTATGGCACACAGCCATACCTAATGATTCCACTTTATGACAAGCGCTTTGAAGTCAGGCAGCAGGAAGACTCAAATCTTTGTCAAAAAGGATTCCCTCGTCCTTTCACGTTTAAAATGTTTATAAGCTTTCAAACAGCTGGGAGAGTAACACAGAGCATTTTCACAGGCTTCTCCCCTCCCACAGGACCCGGTGCCGCTGACCCACTACACCCGGCACCGTGCTCAGCGGGGGCTGATCCTGCCCACCCACCCCTCAGCCTGGGGACATCTGGCAATTTCTGGACACATTTTTGGTTGTCCAATTTGGGGGGCTGGTGCCACTGGCATCTAGTAAGTAGAGGCCAAGGATGCTGCAAAACATCCTGTGATCACAGGACAGCCTCACAGCACAGTTATGTGATTATCCGGCTCAAAACGCCAATCACGCCGAGGCTGAGAGACCCTGTCGCAGGCTCCTTCGGGGCCAGGCCTGGCATCCCCACCCCTGGGAGCCAGACACTCATCCAATCACCTCGCAGGTTGTCAGTGCTGGTAAAGAGGCTCTCCTTTATGTAGTCTTGGTGCACCCTCTCAACGAACAAGAATAAAACGCTGTCGCCCTAACCGGTTTGGCTCAGTGGATAGAGCGTCGGCCTGCGGACTCAAGGGTCCCAGGTTCGATTCTGGTCAAGGACATGTACCTTAGTTGCGGGCACATCCCCAGTAGGGGGTGTGCAGGAGGCAGCTGATCGATGTTTCTCTCTCATCGATGTTTCTAACTCTCTCTCCCTCTCCCTTCCTCTCTGTAAAAAAAACAATAAAACATATTTTAAAAAATAAAAAATAAAATAAAACGCTGTTGTAAACAACAAGAGGGAAGTAAGACCACTTCGGAATCTCAGAACCCACGACCAGGGTCACTGTTTACTAAACCCTCTGATGTTACTCTGCATATTTTAAAGCTCCACCCAAATCGGAGTTTATTTATAGAAACAACAAAAGAACCAGTTCCGGCCATCAGTACTACTGTTCCACCACCGACATCTGCCGAAAAGCAAGGCAAGGTCCTGCTAAGCGGTGGTGGTGTGGTCAGTCAGAGCGCTGGACTTGGGAGGGGTCGGGTCCTGACCTGCCACCCCCGAGGACGGGGACTCTGTCCCTTCACTTCCCGGAGCTCGGGTTCTCCTCACCAGCAAAGCAGAGATGCAGCTACTGGCCCGCCCAGCACAACCGTGAGAGCTAAATGAGCTGCTGGGAGGAAACCGCTTTGGAAGCGGTAAAGAGCTGTACGATTGTATGTGACATATACACGTGGGGGACACTCTATGACAATCACCAAGGGTCTTTCAGACACTTGGATCCTTTCCATGAAATGTTACAACGAGAAGTGACTGGAAATCAATGAATCCAACCCTTGGGTTTTACAGAAGGTGAAAATGAGCATCCCAGAGGCCAAGGGACTCGGCCAGGGACCGCCCAGTCAGGCTCAGGCCCTCTGACTCCCAGTCCAGGACACTGCCTGCCCACTGGTGATCTCCCCTCCCTGCTTAAGTTCCTAGAGGGAAGAAACACCTCTTACACACAAGGTTCAGAGGGTCTGGAACACAGGAGGTAAAGATCTGTTGAATCCGTGAACAAAAGGTATAAAGCGGAATCCTGACTTACTACGTCGTAGCCCGTCGGGGCTCGGTTCCGCGAAGCCACCACCCCCACTCCTGTGATGGGGTCCATGGACGTCTCCGGCAAGGCTTCTGAGAGGTCTCTGACTTCAGGCATGGTGGACTTGTCCTGGTTCCGAAAAGGAAGAGAAAGCACAGAATTCACACTGAGCGCTCACCGTGAACAATGCCAAGTCTCACACAGACAGCCGGACCCTCAGGGCCCATACCCTGAGCTGCGCTCACTTCCTGAAAGAGCTCAGGAGCCCTGACCCCACCTGACTCTTTCCGCAGAGCAAGAATTCGAAACATCACGGGCCTCTGCTTGTCTCACGTTAGCTTTGAACACTGAGCTAACACAGCCAATGAGGGCTTGTCCCTGCCCTGAGTATGTCTGTAATTTAAACTCAGGCCCAAAGGCAAACCATTCTCAAACCTCCCATCTAGCTGCCTGACTTCTGAACAGACACCAGTAGCCTCTCTGAGGACAAATCAGACTTGACTAAGTCTACCCCCACCTTGCATTCTCTCCCTTGTACTGTTTCCTATGGAGGTGCAGGCTGCCAACCCTACAGCCTCTACCACAGCCCGGGGGGCTGCGCAGTAGACAGAGCTTTGCGAACACACACCTGGAAGAAAGTCTCCGGCATGGAGGCAAAGGAATGGTTCAAGTCCAGGCTCCACAGCCTTGAGCAAGCACGGAGTCTTGGCACTGACAGTCACAGAGCTGCTGTGAGAACCAAGAGTCACGTGAAGGAAGGTCCTGGAGAGGTCCCTGGCACACAGTAGGCACTCAACAAGAGCAGATGAGGCTGGTGGGGTTGGGGGTACACATGTCCAGTGTAACTGACCAGAAACGTGATAGGCATCACTCCCAAGAGGACTGGAAGGTCCCTTTTTTGTGTTTACTCCTGCAGGTCGTGGGCATTTACTCAAAACTAAACACTAACAATGACCACAATTCTTGCTGGGCACTTTGGGAGAAAGGGAGGGGAAATGGAATTATTATTCTGCTGCTGACTGCCCCTTGAAGTGACCAGAGGAGACAAGCAGTGTATAGAGAGCACTGGGTCTGGGCAGTGCACCAGAAAGCAAATAAAAAAGCCAACACCTTATGTAAATGACTTTCAGTACTTTTAAAAGGACAAGCCTTGAAAAAGAGCAAGTTAAATTCCACCTCCTTCTGCAGCAATTAAGTTCCACTGGCTGTAGGTCTGCCAGATCTCTCAAGGCTGGTTACGGCTTCTAAAGCAAACCGAACACCCTGCCTAACCAGGCAGGCAGGAGGAATATTCTGAGTTCTCAGCCTAGAATCAGAAAAGGCAGAGGCTATTAAAAACGAGTGTGCCTCCTAAATAGGAACAACCAAAATGCTACATGCAAGTCCCCCATGTAATCAGCGTCCCAGGACCCCACAAAAGGCTCCGGAAGCAGACTTAATACAATGCAGCCCAGTCTCCAATCAAGGTGTTTCTTGGACTGGCAGCCGCTGCACTCTCAGCGTCTGTTTATGATAAAAGCAAACCAAGTTATGCTTTACTTAAGTCTGCTGAAAATAAGCTTCTGGGAGCCCGGGGCAGGGCCCAGGATTCCACGCTGCATCATTTTCTCTTTTTTAAAATGTCATTTATTAGGTAGGTTTATCTGCATAAAGCACAGGGCTTAGAGCTTCCCACACACAGTAGGTATGAAGTACATATTACTGAATGAATGAATGCCCATGCATGCCCCCAATAGAGAAGGTTTGTCATTCAATATCTGCACCAGCACAATCCAAAGGAAACACTGATCAAAAAGTATCTTCACTTGGAAAATTCCCTCTTATCGGTAACATAACAACAACAATGCTGCAGTTTGCAAAATATGGGTACCTGCTGTTGGTTACCAAAATGCTTTGCAATTAACAACTCATTAACAGAATGTAGGAATTCTACTAGTGCTAAAATATCATGCTGTGAATTTAATAAAGAACATGCGAGGTAAGTTTTTTTTTTATTAAGATAGTACTATCTAAGAGAGAAGGAGGGGGAGGTAAGCATGGGAATAAAAAAAGAAATATTTTATTTGCTGATAGATTCCAATATCCTCCACGAGGCACTGATGACAATGGCTCCGCTCTGCTCCGAGCGCGCTGTCAAGTGCAGGAGGGGACCTGCCTGTCCGCGAGGATGCGCTCCCAGAATGCACCGCGAGGCAGCCCAGCAGCTGGTCCAAGATGGCCGCTCCCGGGCTGAGCAGACAAAGGGCCTGGGCCGCGTGGGCACAGCCCAGCCCGCAGGAGCGGAGGCTGCTCCGAGCCGCGCATCGGTCTGCAGAGCATCCCGCACGCCTCCGTCTTTCCTTCCCCGGCTGCTCACCCTGGGGATCCAAGCGGCCTTTGTGAAATACAGACAAATGACTCCGCGCGGGCCGGGCCAGCTGGGCGGCGGAGGAAGCACGGGCAGCAGCAAAGGAAGCTTTTAATGAGAAACGCCCAAGATATCCGTGGCAGAGGCAATCACTCACAGCGGCTCGCCCTGAATTACATATTTTCTGACTGCAAATTACTTTTAACAGCGCCTCGACCGTCACTTCAATTGACCTTCCTAACAAAAGGCCATTTATTAGCTGTGGAGCCGGCGCGGGGAGGGACAGCACCGGCGTGGCGGCGCTCCGCTGGGTCCCAGGCCAGGCCCCTGAGAGGGGGAAGAGGCCGTGGATGCCGAAGCACATCTGCCGGGGAGGGCGAGGGGTGCAGGGTGTTCCAAACCAACAGGAACCTGTCTTGCAAGAGGCGATGCTGGTCTAAAACACGAACTTCCGGGCCTCCTTGCCACAACTCCCGGTTTCGCCCTCCGCAGCTCCTCACCAGCATCCTCACCTCTAACTGCACACACTCACACCCCTGCTGCGCGTGTGCACAGAGCCCTGCAATTCTCAAGAAGCTTGCTCAGACTGCTTCTCCACCAGTGCCCACACCAAACCTGGGCGGTGGCTGGGTTGCCTTGTCCCTATTTTACAGGAGAGCAAACTGAGGCCTGGAGTTCTCAGCAGAGCCTAAGAGGACCTCTGCCCTCTTTCCCCAGCCAGGTCTGCTTCCCATGACACTGTGCAGAGGGACGCCACCATCCCATCCCAGATCTGACTGAAAAACCAGTTTCAACACTAATTATAGTAAAAAGGGAAAGCTCTTCTTTCTCTAGCCATACCCCAGTAAGTGAAGTAAGGGGGAGAAAAGTACAGCAAGATAAAAGTAACGTGGGATTAATTTCCCTCGAACCTCCGTCTCAAGATTCAACATCTCCCTCATAAATAATTTACAACAATAAAAATGAGCTAAGGCCATGTTTGTGTAGGACGGAGGTAAATTTAGTCCTAATGAGGGAGATCTGAGCGCTGCACAGGAGGGAATAGGTTGATGCATGGTGCGGTGCAAGCCGATCGACAACACACACGGGCTCCATTACAACTGCAAGTTGCAGGACCAGCCAGGGGGAGGGAGCAATCTGAGAAACTTCTGCCACCCTGGCTGTGGCTGCAGGAGGGTCTCTACAGTGAAAGCCAAAAGCTGACCCAGTATTCTAGGTGATGTTGAAATTACTGAGAATCACAGGATGGAGCCGACATGAAACTAAGTAGCTTCTCAGTAAATGCCGGTAAGGAATGAAGGTGGCGGCAGCACCTGGGAGCTGGGTCTGCTCTTGGGCATGGAGAGAGTGTGGTGGCAACACTGACCTTGAGCTTATCCTCCTAACTGAACCTCTCAGGTCATCTGGTCCCAATCCCCAGCCCAATCTCTACCTTCGGCGCCCAGGCGGCCTCCGCTAGATCATTTGCAAGTCTGGGGGTCTGCAGAGCGTGGCTCTGGGCAGCTGTTCCTGTGTCTGCCCCAGGAGGATTTCTCTGCAAGGCAGGAGTGCGTGTGCGCGTATGTGTGTGTATGTGTGTGTGTGTGCGCGCGCATGCCTTGCATATACATACTAGGACTAGCTGGGGTCCCGTTAGGGTGAGGTGTGTTTTCCAAGCCAGAGGATTTTTCCCATGCCATGCTGGATGGATACGATGCGACGACACAGGGCGGAAGAAGAAAACCGCTTCCTGCTTCTGCCTGCAATGCTGCACACAGTGCCTGGGGAGGCCCCCGCTCCCAGCACTGCGGCACCTCGCCAATGCTGTCATCCCAGGTTCACAGAGAAATGAACTTTAACTATAAAGCCCCTTCACACACACAGCACACTGCTCCCTTGTAGCTGATCAAAGAATTACTACAACAGTTTGCTTAATCCCTAAAAGTCAGCGGTGCTGGGCTTAACTGATGCTGAACATTGTTTCAGAATCAAAGGCGTGCCTCCCGGCCGCAGTCTGGGAGAAAACTAAGCTACTGTATCACAGCTGAAAACTCAGGGGAACTTTGATATCATCTCTGTTTAATTTCCCCGGCCCCGTGAGCCCGGGGTTTATCTCATTTTATCAACTCCTGTACTGAAATCAAAACCCAACGAACAGAGCTCAGACCTCTCTCCACTGAGGCCCCTTTAGCAGCAGGGTGGGGTGCAGGCTGAGGAGTTTAAAGATGGGCGCCAACAACTGCAGGGGGCAGGGAGCGATGCCTTCAAAGGAGGAGCGGCAGGAACCCCGACTGGGCTTCCCTGCAGCTCAGAAGCAGCGCCAGCCAGCACTGCCCGCAAGGGCTAAGGCGTGACTCGCACACAACTTTTGAGGAGAGTAATTTCAAACTATTGCGGGGCGGGGGGGGGGGGGGGGGGGGGGAGGAGGCTGGTTAAATTGGACTACTGTAATTGAAATGACAAAAACAGTGGGTTAATTAAGTCCCCACAGAAGGACGAAATTGCTATCAGCTTGTTTGAAATCCAAAGTCAAGGGCACAAAAGACATAAAGTGTCTGCCCACAGCTACCAGCTTGCAGGGCTAGGAAGAGCGGTGTGTAAATACTTTACTCACTGTGGGAAACGGCCAAGAGCCCAAGAGCAGGGTCTCACTACCGAGAGACCATCAGCTTTGCCTGCTTCCCAGTGGCAGTGGGGGTCTGCAGGAATCCATGCCCCTCTCTGTCGCCCCATGGTAGCGGGTACCTTTCTGCTGATAAGCTTAAGCGGGGAGCAGAAGGACACGCCCCGCTTCACCGATGCACACCTCAACACACACACGGGGCCACCTCCCTGACAGCCACGGTGCAGAGACCTACCTCCTCAGGAGACTGGGCGCTGAGGCCAGGGTCCATGCAGCACCCAGGCGAGTGGCTAGCCTGCTATTGGGAGACGGTGCACAGGCTGATGGGCGTCACTGTGGACTCAGGATAGCATCCTGGTGCTTCCTGCACTTTGGTCTGGACTGCTTATCTAGAGACCAGTCAGAAGCCAAGTCACTCTGACAAGTGCTGTTGAGTGTGGTCTGGTGGCAACAGCCACAGACTACTGGGAAGGCTGCTAAGACTACTGGGAAGGCTGCTAAGATACTGGGAAACGAAAGCAAATATTTTCCTAAGCATCCCTAGATCAAAGACTTTTCCAGCGCAGGCACTAACAATGGCAGGCACTTCCTTTTCCCCAGTAAAGGTCTGCTGCTTCTAATGGAAGAATCTGGTGTATAAGCACATCCACGCCATCTGACCTATGATTAGATTTATATTAACCATTTGATTACCAAACAGATTTCCTATAAACCATGTGAGGCAGGCCTGGGGTTCAGGATGCGACAGCCCAGTACAGTGCAATGCTAGATCCCGGAATTCACTCCCCCAAAATAAACCCAGATCAAGTTCTACAGCAGTGCAGTGGCCCAAGTCCTGCCCCTCCCAAGCCTGACTCTGCAAAACCAGGGATCCCGGTGCTGGTGGGGGGAGCGGCATTCTCCAGAACACTTGAGCCCTGCACCGACTTGCCCACCATTACTGCCAGTGAGGGTCGTCCCTGCCCACACCCTTCAGGTCTTGGTGCCACTGTCCCCGGAGAAGACGAAGAAAGACGAACCCAACAGAAGGCAGATGCCCTACAAATGAAACTATCCCAGGAGGCCCCAGAGCAACGCTCTCTTATGTTCAGTGACATGAGTCACCCCTTGCCCTGAAGGCTACAGTGTCTGCAGAGAAAAAAATGCCAATGTCATCTCAACACCGGGCACACGGGCCCCCAGGCCAGAATCATCAGAACACATGGCTTCAGGTCGCCAGGCACGCCCATCACCACCACCACCACCCCCCACCCCCCGCCCCGCTCTGACTTTCACATGGATGTTGAGAGTTTCTTTTCATACATTTGGGCATTTAATCATCCTACCCATATGCTGATGACTTCCAAAATACCTCCCGAAACTAGGTGTGTATCTAGTGTCTGTCATCAATTGCCTGTCCCATGAGTGCCTCAGACTCGGCTGACCTTGCCATCCTCCCCCTGGAGGGGCTCCCACACTCCCAGTACCTAACAGGACCCGATGCAAAGCAGCCCACAAACATTTTGGGAGTGCCTTGGCGCTGAGCATTGAGGGAGGGTATGCACTGATGAAGACGGAAAATCCAACACTCTGGAGGGGGAGTTCCCAAATGCTAGCCTACGAGTCACCTGGAGAGTTTGTTAAAACAGAGTCCAGAACCCACTCCCAGGTACTGATTCAACATGTTCAGGAGGGAGCCCGAGAAGCTGCATTTCTAACAAGCCCCAGTGATGCTCAAACAGCTGGCCCACAGCGCAAACTCTGACGACGGCAGGTATTCATGAGGTGTTTGATGACGGACTGAATGAGTGAACAAATGAATGGAGAGAACCTGAAGGTAATCACCCGTGAGGAACAGCCTCAGAATGAGAACCCGCCTCTCCCTCTGCCACACAGGTCACCTCATTCCTTCCCTACGACACCCCACCCCCACCATCCCAAATCTGGGAGGCACCTTCCATTCTGCCCCAAACTTCCCCAGCGGCCCAGCCAGACGGGTGCTGTCCCTGAGAATCGTGGTGCATGACACATGTGCACACACGAACACACATGCTTGTCCCTCAGGTTACAGCACACTTTCCTAGAAGAATGGAAGTTGTTCAAAGGTGCTGTGTTCACCAGTGCCTGACTCACAGTGGGGACTCAATAAATGGCTCTGGAGAGACAGATGGAAGGAAGGTGGGTGAATGACGTTCCTCCCAGCCTCTCAAGATCAGCCATGTTTCCCTGGAGAACGGAGGGCACCGGCAGCCCGTGCAGGACAACAGCGCATGCAGGGACGTCCACGGGCAGAGGAAGGAGGCCCCGCAGCACCCCGCAGTGTCAGCTCCAGCCGCCGGACCGGGCCTGGCAGTGGCCGGCGGGTCTCTGGGCTGCCTGCTCAGCAGACTCACCTGTTCGTGTGTGCACAGTGGTCGGCAAACCACGGCTCGTGAGCCACATGCGGCTCGTTGGCCCCTTGAGTGTGGCTCTTCCACAAAATACCACGGCCTGGGCGAGTCTATTTTGAAGAAGTGGCGTTAGAAGAAGTTTAAGTTTTAAAAATTTGGCTCTCAAAAGAAATGTCAATCGTTGTCCTGTTGATATTTGGCTCTGGTGACTAATGAGTTTGCCGACCACTGGCCTAAGGAGTCTGTAAGAACTACAGCTGCCCATCCCAACCCCCGGGGTCTGATTTAACTGGTCTGGGGCCGAGACTGGACAATGCCACTGTGCCCGGGTGACACAGCGACAAACAGAAAGGGACTACGAATGAGGGGACACCTGCTTCTGCCTGGTGAGCCACGGAGACGCGAGGGAGAGCTGCCACTCCGGCCGGCCTCCCTGAAAGAGGGAGCGTGCGTGTGGCGTGGAGAAGGGACCACGGGCAGAAGGCGTGGCATCAGCAGCCGTGCGAGCAAACGCGGACGGCTGGGGCAACTCGGAGCAGCAGATGGGCTCTGAAACAAGCCTACGAGATGTTTCCACCAACAAGTAAACACAACAGTCTGCACGTCTCTGCTCTTTCTCGGGCCTAAGCAATGACACGGGTCCACGGGAAGGAGCACCCAATGGCCAAAAGGGGAAAATTGCCAAGTCTTCCGTCCATCGTCTCTTGTAACCGAATGCTTCTCAAATCAATGCCACTTCCTGCAGGTCCCCACGGGGCCTCCTGATGCTGTGAGCTCAGTGGGAGAATGGGAGGTAAAGGAGAGGAATGAAAAGGCTGCAAGCTTCGGAGTCAGAGGGACCCAAGTTTGAATGCCAGCCCTGATACTTACTCACAGCTGTGTGGCCCCAGGCAAGTAACTAAACTGGGCCTAAGTTTCCATCTCTATAAAACTGGGATATGAAATAATACTATTTCCTCTGCAGCGTGATAATGTGTATAAAGAACTTGCAGAATTCGCAGAATTCACGGAACTTGCATCAAAAGATACACACAATCCACAGAGTGAAAAAGACAATTTACAGACTAGGAGAAAACATTTGCAAACAATATATCTGATAAGGGATTAAAATCCAAATCTACAAAGAGCTCCTATAACTCAACAACAGCAGCAGCAAAAACCACCCTGAAATGATTAAATGAAAAAACGGGCGAAGGACTGGACTAAACATTTCTTCAAAGGTGACATACAAATGGCCAACAAGCACAGGAAAGGGTGTCCACATCACTCGTCAGTAGGGAAATGCAGACCAAGAGCAGTGAGTGTCACCTCCTGTCAATAGGATGGCTACTATCAAACCGACAAGTTGGTGTTGGCAAGGATGTGGGAAATTAGAACCCTGGTACACCGTTGGTGGGAATGAAAATGCAGCTGTTAGGGAAAACAGTATGGTGATTCCTCAAAAATTTTTAAATAGAATTTCTATATGATCTGGCAATTACACTGGGGATATACCCAGAGAATTGAAAACGGGGTCTTGAAGAGATATTAGTACATCCATGTTCCTAGTGACATTATTCACAAGAGCAAAAAGGAGACAGCAACCCAAGTGTCCACTGACAAAGGAGTGGATAAGCAAAATGTGGTATATCCATACAAAGAAGTATTATTCAGTGTTAAAAAAGAGGAAATTGTGACACATGCTACAATATGAATGACTCTTGAGACCTTATGCTAAGTGAAATAAACCAGTCACAAAAGGTTAAATACTTATATGAGGTATTCAGTAGTCAAATTCATAGAAATAGAAAGTAGAATGGTAGTTGCCTGGGGCTGGGGGAGGAGAAAATGAGAGTTATTTCAAGAGTACAGAGTTTCAGTTTCTCAAGATGAAAAAGTTCCAGAGATTAGCTGTACAACGTGAATGTACTTAATGCCACCGATCCGTACAGTTAAAAATGATTAGGATGGCCCTAGCTGGTTTGGCTCAGTGGATAGAGCATTGGCCTGTGGATTAAAGGGTCCCGGGTTAGATTCCAGCCAGGGGCACGTGCCTGGGTTGCGGGCTTGATCCCCCGTGTGGGGTGTGCAGGAGGCAGCCAGTCAATGATTCTCTCTTATCATTGATGTTTCTATCTCTCCCTTCCTTGCTGAAATCAATCAATCAATAATAAAATAAATAAACTGTGAAAAAAGGTTTTTAAAAAATGATTAGGATGGTAAATTTTATGTTATGTATATTTTACAACTTTTTTTAAAAAGCATCTACAGCCCTGGCTGGTGTGGCTCAGTTGGTTGGAGCATCGTCTCAGATATGGAAAGGTTACGGGTTCGATTCTTGGTCAGGGCATGTACCTCGGTTGTGGGTTCAATCCCAGGTCAGGGTGTGTGCGGGAGGTAACCAATCGATGTTTGTCTCTCACATCGACATTTTTCTTTCTCTCCCTTGCCCTCTCTCTTAAAAAATATAAATAAACATATCCTCAGGTGAGCATTAAAACAAAAACACACATCTAGAACTGTGGTTTTCAATTTCAATAAGCCTAAGTGCAACCCGAACTTTGTTTTAAAACATGCAGATTTGGGGGCCCCATCCCAGATATTTTGATTCCAGGTCTCAATTTGACATCCTGGAATCTGCATTTTCCTAAACATCCTACAGATGTTTAGCTCATTATGTATTCATTTACTAGGTGTACCAGTTAATAATGCGAAATTTTTTCAATAGATGGAGTTACACATGTGTTGATATATATGTGATTTGATATGCATGCTATTTTGTTGTATTGACAGCAAGCTTCAAAACTTCATATGTCAAATTTGCTGAAGGTGTTAACATAATAGATATTTTTACGCTTAAAAACATCGAATTTCGTGCCAAAAAAAGAGCATTTGCGGGAAGTTTTAATTCATTACTTTATTTTGAAGAAAAAGTTATTGTATACTTTGAAAAGTTTATGGTGAACATGCTCCATCTCAAGATACTTGTGAACGCTGGTTTAAACGCTTTAAAAGTGATGATTTTAATGTGAAAGACAAAGAACGTCCAGGTCAACCAAAAAAGTTTGAAGACCAACAATTACAAGCATTATTGGATGAAGATGCGTGTCAAACTCAAAAACAACTTGCAGAAAGATTACACGTTGCTCAGCAAACAATTTCCAATCATTTACAAGGAATGAGAAAGATTTTAAAGGAAGGAAAATGGGTGCCACATCAACTGAACAAAAGACAAATGGAAAACCGAAAAGTCATCAATAAAATGTTGCTTCAACAGTAGGAAAGAAAGTCTTTTTTGCATCGAATTGTGACTGGCGATGAAAAGTGGATTTATTTTGAGAATCCCAAATGCACCAAATTATGGGTTGATCCAGGTCAACCATCAACATCGACTGCAAGGCCAAATCCCTTCGGAAAGAAGACAATGCTCTGCGTTTGGTGGGATCAGGAAGGTGTGGTGTATTATGAGCTTCTAAAACCAGGTGAAACCATCAAACTGCTCGCTACCAACAACAAATAATCAATTTGAATCACGCTTTGATCGTGAAACAACCAGAATGTGCCAGAAGACACAGCAAAGTAATTTTGCTTCATGGTGACACACCATCACACACTTCAAAACCAGTTAAAAGACACGTTAAAAGATCTCGCCTGGGAAGTATTAACCCACCCGCCGTATTCACCAGACCTTGCTCCTTCAGATTACCACTTGTTCCGATCGATGGCACACGCACTTTCTGAGCAGCACTTCAAAACATACGAAGAAGTGGAAAATTGGGTCTCTGAATGGTCTGCCTCAATCAAGAAAAGTTCTATTGGGACGATATCCACAAATTACCTGAAAGATGGAGGAAACGTGTAGCTAGCGATGGACATTACTTTGAATAAAGCACTTCTGATGTTTCTCTTGAAATGATTGTGTTTTCTTTGATTATAAAATCTGCCATTATTAACCAGTACACCTAGTATATCTCTCTCCTAAAGGATCAAGGGATATTCTTTGAACACTTTGCTTTGTTGATCAGTATCCTGGTTGTTTTCTTAAAGTGTGTGTGTGTGTGTGTGTGTGTGTGTGTGTAACGACCTGGTGCTGTTGGCTCTAGCCACAGGCTCAACAAGATGGCCCTCCAGTCCTCAGGCAAGTATGGCCCACAAAGCTCCAGTATGCGACCCCCGGATCCAGGTGCCCGGGCCTCTCACATTTCAGCCTGGACAAGCCCTGCATCTCTCCACAAGTGTGTCACGTAAGCCAGCCACATGGCCACGCGATGTCCCCAACAAGGAGGCGATGGCCAGCACACCCTGCAGTGGGTGAACCTACCTCCCAAGCAGCTGGGGAGAGACCTGCTGCAGGCAGCCCCTGCCAACAGCACCGACAATCCAGAGAAACCACAACGCCCACGGGCAGCCCAGCAAGCAGACCACGGAGAGCCCCTGGGGCCAGGGAGAGAGAGCCTTGGCGTGAGCAAGAACCGCCTGGGGGAGAGGCCGCTCCCTCAAGGAACCCAGGCCTCCCCTCCCACAGCCTAACAGCCAAGGAGACTCTGCTCGCTCAGCCGCAACCCGCTAAACACAGTGTTCTCAGCCCACCACATCCAGCCATGTAGTCATTTGTTATCTTCATCATTATAATAGCACCTCTGACATTTCCCACGTTGACTCCAACACCATCATTACTTTCCAGTGTGGCAAGGGTATGCTCCTTCAGCAGGAAGCACGGAGTCCTTCCACCCTGCGAGGGCAGAGCGGCCCAGGACATCTGGATTCCGACGCCCCAGAAGCTGATCTGCTGTGAAACCCAGATCAACGCGCATCCCCTACCCCCACCCCCTTCCAAGGCCCTGAGATACGTATGATCATGCAGTTTCTGTCAAATGTACTAAAGAGAGCTATTCTTTTCCTTATAGCCACTCCCCCCACACGCATATTGTTCAAATGGCAGACCCACAAAACTGGGGTCTGTCCCCGAATCCCACTTAAATTTAGCGAGGACCCCACATCCTCCACAATGTCACACGCACTCACGTACAGGAGCTCATTCGGCCTTGCAGGGTAGGATTTATTCTTAAGTCACTTTATCAAATAAGGAAATAGGGACTCAGAGAGGTCCCGTGACTTGCCTAGGGTCACCCACCCGAGTTCCAGGAGGTACAGGGAAATTCAAACCCAAGCCCCTAAATTCGAGCCCAGTGTTCTTTCTACTCTACCATCTCTTCCTAGTTGCCCTGAGAAGAGCTAAATAATAACTATAAAGGCACTCAAAAATAAAAATAAAAAATGAAGCTACTCTTCTGATTAATCAGTTAGCAAACCCTTGATAATATCCACTAACTTTTATTGACTTGCAGCAGGCATGGAGTTAAGCACTCCTCTTGTACTATCTCATTTAATTCTCACCGTAATCCTATGAGAGAGAATGATCATCGTCAGCCTCACTCTACAGGTGAGGCAACTGCGGCTCAGAAAAGTTCATGAATTTGCCCAAGAGCGCAATGAGTAGGAAAGCCAAGGCTTAAGATGAGGTCTATTTCTAAAGCCCTTGCACTTAACATGCATGGTGCACTATCCCAGCTGGAGCAGGGCGAGCGCACCAGCTGCTGGACGGAGGCAGGGCAGGGAAAACGCCTCCAGCATAAATCAGGAGTGTGGCCAAGGAGCTAGAAGGAAGGAAGGAAAAATGTGGAGGAGAGAAGACGCTTCTAGGCTCAAGTGAACCCGTAATTGCCATGTCAACGGCTTCACCCGGGGCTTGGGGCCCAGGTCCCAGCAGAGGCCCTGTCTCTCCGAGGCCCCATTGAAAGATTCTCTGTGTGGCACCACATCCCAGAGCACCCGGCACAATTTCTGGAGAGCAAGAGAGGTGTCACGCATCTCCTGCAGCTAACCTTCCCAGCGCCCCGAGTTTTGCGGTTAGCCTGGGCTTCCGCGGAGCTTATCTGCTAACTTTCCTAAGGCTTTTCTGGTGCAGCTGATAAGATTTCCTAGCCCCGGTTAAAATGAGATGAGATCCAGCCAGCTGTCCAGAAATGTACAAGGAGATTACACGGAGAAGGAACCACCAGAGACAAAGGCCGCTGAAGAGGCACCGGCCTGCTGCCTGCTTTTGTGGCAGAAATCTGAGTGGGTGCTGCTTTTCCATGGGGGCGGGGAGCGGAGAGAAGGGGGAAAGGCCATGTGCCTTCTGCCCGGTGTGGCCCTCCTGTGCGCCCGGCTGGAGAGGCTGCGGAGGAGCGGGGAACAGAAGGGTCACAGCTTTAATTTAGGAAAAGTTCTGTGTTGGAAACAAAGAGGACAAAGATGCTCATGGGTCTGCCTTTTTCACCGGGCCTGTCTGGGGGATCTGGTGTGTCCCCCTGGCGCTAGGCCATAGCTCTTGTCCCACCCTCTTGCCCTCGAGCCTCACCTGAGCTGGAGCGCCCCTGGGGTGCTCATCAACACACCCGCCATCCTTCCAGGGTGAGCACCCCAAGCCTCAGGCGCCCAGGCCCGGCACCTCGCCTTGCAGACAGGTGCCCCGGCTCCCGGGTGCCCAGGTCACAGAGGAGGCCACACCCCAGACGCTGCCCGAGGCTCAGGTGCACTCAGGTCTGCACCCACGTGACTCCAGGGAGCTGGACCCTAGGCCAGGCCGGTCCAACCACTGTCTGCGGGCGGTGCCCAGGCCCGGGCACAGGTGAGCCGCCTCCCCTCCCACCCCGCCGGCGGGGCTCTCGGGAGGCCCCCTGGCCCTGCCCCGGCCCCGGGCGCCGCCCGCACTCGGTCCCGAGCTCCTGCCGCCTGCGCGCTGCCAGGCCGAGCCCGGACGGGAAGCCGCGGCGCAGGGCCGGGCAGCGGCCGCCGGGCCTGTCCCCGCGCGGGCCGGGCACGGAGCCCGCAGGCCTCCGTGCGCTCGCTCCGCCCGCCCGCCCGCCCGCCCCTCGGCCCGGGGCCCGCGCCCGCCCGCCCGCCCGCCCGCCGGGGCCGCAGGGCCGGCTCGCCGAGCCTCCGCCGCCCGGCCGCGCGGCCTCACTTAACTGTTCCCCGCTGGGGCGGCGGCGGGTCCCGGCTCCGTCTCACGCAGAAGCAGCTTCTCATCGCCCGGGCGGCGCGGGAGGGGCCGGGCCGGGGCCCAGGCGGCGGGGCCGGCGCCGCAGCTCGAGCGCGAGCCTCCCCGGCAGCGGCGGGGGCGGGGCGCGGCCTGGCGGCGGCGACCACGGCGGCGGCGCTCCCCGCGCGGCCCGGGCTGCGGGCCTCCCGGCGGCGCCCCAGGCTGGCTCGGGCCGGAGCGGGGAGTGGGAAGCCAGGGACTCGCGTCCGGAGCCCGCGCCGCGCCCCCGCCTGCCCCCCAGCCTGGCCGCCCCCAGCCTGCAGGCGGCCCCGTGCAGCCCAGACCCCCAGGAGCCCGGCCGCGCGGAGCCCGGGACCCAGCGTCCCCTCCCCCACGCCGGCCTCTCCGCGGACCCGCAGCCGCGGGCTCTCCTAGGCCTCGCTGCGCCCCGGACCAGACCTCGCGCGCTGCCTCCTATCCCCGAGCCCCCGGGCCTCCTGGAGCCTTGGATAACCGTTCACGCACCCCCCCACACACACACACACACACGCACCCACACACACACCCCGCGCCCCCACAGACACACAGACACACACGGTAGCCTCTTGCAGGGCACCTGGCCCACCCAGCCCTTCTAGGCTGTAGAAACCCAGGCCAGCGCTTGGCTCAGCTCACTCCAGCTCAGGGCACCCTCCTGCCCCACCTGACCCAACACAAGCTTAGTCAGACCCCAGAGCCCACGGTGCCTCCCAGGCCTCTCAAACAGACCCCCATCTCCTAGCAATTGTCCACATCCCCACAGGCTGGGCAAATGATTCACCCACGCAGGCCTAGAGCCAGCCTCAGGGAAGCCTCTAGAACAGGGGTGGCCCGAGGTTCCTATAAGGCCCACGACATCATTTGGTCTGGCCCTGCCAAGGTATTAGGGATGAGCTAATTAAATGTTTGACCAAACATAGCAGGCTAATTTTTAAGTTGATAATTTTTGTATGGCCCAGAAATGATGTTATAAATACCCCGACAGCCCTCGGCAGGAAAAAGATTCCCCACCCCTGATCTAGTAGGAGGGGTTTAAGCAGAGGTGCCTACCCTATAGGTAGCACTTGGGGAAAGGTACAGGCCAGATATGCCCTACCCAGCCCCAGCACGGCACCCCTCCCAGAGGCCAGGTGCTACTTGAAAGGCCTCTGCTCAGAAGGCTGGAGGATTTGAAGCTAAGAGCCATCCAGGAGTGATCTGCATCAAGTTGCTAATGCATCAAGTCCCATTTTCACACATTCTAGGCTTTTCCATACAACTGTCTGATCCTAAAGAAAAGCGTGCCAAGCGGAATTGGTTGTGGAAGAAGAGGTCCCGTCGGGAAGCCATGGAGGTGTCTGTGTCACTCAAATGGCACTGGTCCGGGTGGTTTCACAGGCACATTCCAGCAAACCATTCATGGACAGACAATCCCTATGTTATTTAAACGGTTACACAGGAAAAATAAAGTTTTCAATGTCATTTCTCATGTTTAGCACAACCCGATTCCCAAATCCAACAGAGAGAACACCAAGAAAGAGAAGTGCAGGTCTAATATAGAACACTAGTTCCCTGAGAGGTTACTATATATTTCTGGCAAATAATTTGGGAAAATGGTGCATACCATTTATAGTCTACTTTTTGGAGAATCACAATAAGTATTAGTATATGAAGGTCTATGTGTGATCCAGGAGTGAAGAAACCTGTTTAGCCTGGCATGTCTTAAACTCATCTGAGCCAGGAACAGAAGTTTATCGATCAATCTCCAATATGTAAATCACTGCTATAGAGCAACCCACTTCAGTATACAGTAGTTGTAAAACTACTGAATAAAATTTTAGCAATTTTATTCAGTAGTTTTACAAATCCAGCTTGCTGAAAAATCACACCATGATCAAACAAGATTTATTCCAAAAGTAAAAGGCTAATTCAACATTAGGAAATCTGTAAAACTCATCACATTGTTAAAGGAAAACAAATCACAGGATCTTATCAACAGGATAGATGCTTTAAAAATATTTAATAAACTTCAACTACTTATAAATTTTTAAAAATCTTAGTAAACTAGGGAGGAAATTTAAACATCTTAACATGACAAAGTTTATTTACCAAAGCTATCGATAAACTTTCCAATAGTGAAACACTAAAGGTATTCTCATTGAAGTAAAAAACAACAACAAGGATGCCTGCTGTAATTGCTAAAAACTGTAGCCAATGCAATAAAATAAGAAAACTAAACAGGAAATACAAATATTGGGAAGGAAGAGACAAAATTGTCATTATTTCTTCATGATGTGAGTGCATACATAAAAATAAAAATTGAAGAGAATCAACTAAAAATTTTAGAGGTTTTGGTAAAATGGCCAGTTATCAGGTAAGCATCAAAGTCAACGGCTTTCCTAAATGCTAAGGGAAAAGCCTTCTTCTCCATATTGAAGGCCTTCCATTCGAATTAGACTCTCGGCCTGTCTCCTCCACCCTGGGGAGGATGAATGACTTGTCTGATTAGTGAGTTTGGGAGAAGGAACCAGACAAGAATAGATGCTTCTGAATTCTCTTTTTGGCATTGTCTGATGGCATGAAGCAAATATTTTCATGTACTCTCCACTGAGTGGTAAGTTCCTGGGGCAGAGAGAGAGTGTTGTCCAGTAATGCCTGTTACTATAAAAGTAAATCTATCCAATTCAGGGGGAAATACAGAAAGCCCCACTTAGCTGTAGTTCAAATGCTATAGTTTCCAGTCAGCCTTATTAGTAATAAAAGAAGTATTTTTATTTCCTATGTCTCTTTCCTATAACTATGCTTCAGTTTCTTCCAAACTAAGAAGAGAGAGCAAGGTATTACTTATAGGAACCACTAAATAAAACACTAAATACCAGTAATTTCTACTCAAAAAGTATAACATGTATGTGTGTATTATATTAATAATATTAATATAATTAGTCAATTTCAAAAAAAAAAAATAATTCCTAGATTTCCCCCCATATTTATTTATCAAGATAAGTTTAAAAATAACTGTGTTCAGAGATTTTTATGATATCTGAATGCATAATAATCTGGCCACTCAGTGTGTGTGTGTGTGTGTGTGTGTGTGTGTGTGTATACACACACACATATATATGAGAGGCCCGGTGCATGAATTCATGCATGGGTGGGGTCCGGCCAGCCTGGCCAGGGGAAGGGGACATGGGCAGTTGGCTGGCCTGCCTGCTGGTCGAACTCCTGGTCGAGGGGGACAATTTGCATATTAGCCTTTTATTATATAGGATATACACTGAGTGGCCAGATTATTATGCGTTCAGAGATCATAATAATCTGGCTACTCAGTGTATATTCTCATTAGCAATGAATACTATAAAATACCTAGGCATAAACTTAGCAAGAAATAGTAAGGCACAGAAAGAAACTATAAAAGCTTAGCTTACATAAGTACATACAGGAAGTCCTTAATAAATGGAAAAGCATAACAAATCTCTGGGCAGGAAGTATCAATATTGCAAAGATGTCATATCTCCCCCACTCAGTTCATAAATTTAATCCAAAGCAAAGAACCAACATGATTTGGGGGGGTGGGGTACAATGGAACATTACAGTTATTTTCAAACTTATATTGATAAATAAATATGGGGGGAAATCTAGGAATTATTATTTTTTTTGAAATTGTCTAATTATATTAATATTATGATAACACTACTACAATAATAATAATGAATATAAAATATAATGTAAAATTTACATTTTAATGTTACAGTAGTATTGTGTATAGAAATACACACTTTTATCATATATTAAATTCCCTGTTTCTAAATGCTTTGTTTTTATTCACTGATCTATATGTATATTCTTAATACCCAACTCCAAACTATATTCTCTTGCCTAGGCCACTTCAATAATTTCTTTACTGGTGTCCTGGTTTTGCTTCCATCCAAACAATGGAAAATAGCAACCAGAATGATCCTTTTTAAAAAATAATAAAACGCAACAAGTCACTCACTTGCTTAAAGCCCTCCATGGCCTTTCATAACATTCAAATGCTCCAACGTGACCTACAAGATCTCACGGTGTCTGGACCTTGCCTGACCCTCCACCTTCATCTCTGCTGCTCTAGACATGGGTTTGCTTTGAGATCCTTAAATATCAAAGCTCTTTCCTCCCTGGGGATTTCACCTAGAGCGCTCCTCCTCTCCATCTTTACAGGGTCTGGACCCTCTCATCCTTAACTCTCAGCATCAATGTCACCTCCTTGGAAGCCTTCACTGGTCATCTAAGTAGGTCCCTGATGTTTTCATACCGCATCAGTTCATTCCCTGCTTATCACTCATCACAATTTGTAACCACCTCTTACTTGTTCACCTGTTCGACTATCAGTCTCCCCACCAGACTAAAAGCTCCGCCAAGGTATATCTGTCCATTAAGCATAAATGGGCCACACAGACTAGCCCCTTCAGTAAAAGTCTGCTTAATAGATAGATGCGTCAACCCTTAATATGTGCATACCCTTTGCCCATGTCTAATAACTATCCAAAGTAAACAATCAGAAAAGTGCACACAAATGTATGTTCAGGGATAATTATTTCAGCATTGCTGATAATGGGAAAATATTGAATATATCCTAAAGGTCTAGCACTAGAAGACTGAGTCATTTAAAAAAGTGACATAGAAATATACCATGGTATTTTGTTAAGTAAAAAGGCAAGCTAAAGAAGAGAATGTATTGATTCTACCAGCCCATTAATTTTATACTTAATTGTGGTTATGTATATGTACTAATATATGCATAAAATACTTGGGAAAATGTATAACAACATCAACAGTTTAATGGCAGCTATATCTGTGGGGAAGATAGAGACTTTGTTTTCTCTTTCAGCATATCTATATCCACATAGCTTAGAAATTTGGATGCAAGTAACAGAACACCCAACAGCAGTGGCTTGAGCAGTGGGCATTGATTTGACAGGCCAGCCGTCATCTACCTCAGTCTTCTTGTTATAGGAGAATGAAGACACTCAGAACACATGTCTTCCACCCTTTGCTGGCATCCTCAGGATGGTTGTCTTTTATGTTTACTTTGGTTGCCTCGTGGGCACAGATGGCTCCTCCAGCCTCAGAGTCATGGCCTCCTCTCCCATAGCAGGAGATTGGGTGGGAAGGAAAACCTCTCCCAGAAACGTCCCAGCAGACCTGCTCAGATCACATGGGCCAGAAATGGGTAACATGGCCACTCCTAACTGCAAGGGAGGCTAGGAAATTGGCTTTATCAATGATGGCCACCTCCTGAGGCTGGCTATATTGTCAGGCCAATACAAATCCCCGTTCCCTTGGGCAATAATGTGGAGGTTCCTCAAACACTTGAAAATAGGACTCCCTGTGACCCAGCTATTCCTCTTCTGGGTATATGTCGGAAGGAATATGTGCACTCCCCTGTTCACTGAGGCATTATTTACAATAGCCCAGCCACGGAAACAACCGAGTGACTGTTGATGGGTGAATGGATAAAGAAAGTGTGGGACAGAGATACAACAGAATATTATTCCGCCATAAAAAGAAAGGAAATCCTGCCATTTGTGACAACATGGATGAACCTTGAGGACATTATCCTAAGTTGAAATAAGTCAGACAAAGAGAGACAAATGCTGCATGAACTCACTTATATGTGGAATCTACAAAAACCAAACTCACAGAAACAGAGAGTAGATGGCAGTTGCCAGGAGTGGGGGTGAGGGGAATGTGGGGAGGTGGGTGAGGGTAATCAGAGGGTATAAGTTTCCCATTATAAGATGAATAGGTTCTGGGGATGTAATGTACAGCATGGTGACTATAGTTAACAGTTCTATATTGTATATTTGAAAGTTGCTAAGAGAGTAGATCTTAAAAGTTCTTACCACAAAAAAATTAAAAAATGTAACTATGTAAGGTGATGGATGTGTTAACTAACCTTATTGTGGTAATCATTTCACAATAGTGTAAGATCATCATGTTGCATACCCTAAACTTACACAATGTTGTATGTCAATTATACTATATTAACTAGAGGCCTGGTGCACAAAATTTGTGCATACGGGGGGGGGGGGGGGGAGGGGGGTTGTCCCTCAGCCTGGCCTGCACCCTCTTCAATCTGGGACCCCTCAGGGGATGTCCGACTGCCAGTAAACCGGTTTACAGGCAGTCAGACAGCCCTCTCACAATCCGGGACCACTGGCTCCTAACCGCTCACCTGCCTGCCTGCCTGATTGCTCCTAACCACTCTGCCTGCTGGCCTGATCGCCCCTAACTGCTATCCCCTGCCAGCCTAATGGCCCCTAACCGCCTCTGCCTCAGCCCCTGCCACCATGGCTTTGTCCGGAGGGACATCCAGAAGGATGTCCATAATATGTCCAGTCTAATTAGCATGTTACCCTTTTATTAGTATAGATAAAGCTGAAAAAAAGAAAAAAGAAAATTCAAAAAAATTAGTTTCCTTATCAGGGAGGAAGGAAGTTAAGAAAGTAGGTAAGTGTGGCCACAGTTTGAAGAGCAGGTCCTCGCTGCTTACTAGGTCTCACCCATGCAGGTCAAGGACCAACTCGGGCCGCTTCCTGAACCCGAGCTCTCCACCACTCACTTTTGTCCTCCTTCGGGGGCCTCTCAATCCTTACTCCTAGGGTTGTGTTCTGGTATTGATCTGCGGGACCCGGAACGGACTGACTCTGCCTTGGGAGAGCGAGGGTAAAATTTCATCAGTTGTCAGCCTTGCCAGCTACACAGAACTTGCCTGTGGTCTGGAGAGTTTCTGATCTGATCTGTGCTCTCAGATTGAACACGGATGCTTGCGGGAGCAGGAGGCAAGCAGGTGGGATGAACGTGTTGTGGGGCAGGTGCATACATGTGGCTGGCTCCTTTTCACAAGAGGTTGACTGGAAGGATGTGAAAAATAAACACTGAACAACCACAAACAGTGCTGTTGAAACTAAGAAACCATAACCACGTGCAGGATTGCTTCTCTTACAAGGAGGCACCACATAATGACAGACCCACAATGCAATTCTTTCCATAGCCTCTTCAATCAAGAGGAGCTTGACCCGAGAGATGGCACAAAGAAGGCATTGAAGACATACGTCCATACATTCACTGCAGTATCGCTTACAATAGCCAAGATATGGAAGCAACCTAAGTGTCCATCAAAGGATGAGTGGATAAAGAAGCAATGGTGCATATATACAATGGAATATGACTCAGCCGTGAAAAAGAAAGAAATCTTGCCATCTGCAACACCATGGATGGACCTAGAGGGTATTGTGCTGAGAGCAATGAGGCAGAGGAGGACAAATGCCATATGATTTCACTTCTATGTGGAATCTAAAAAAAATAAATAAACAAGCAGAACAGAAACAGACTCATCAGTTGTCAGCCTTGCCAGCTACATAGAACTTGTCTGTGGTCTGGAGAGTTTCTGATCTGACAGTTTCCTGATGAGAGGGGCTTGGGGGGATGGGTGAAAAAAGTGAAGGGATTAAGAAATACAAATCGATAGTAATAGAATAGTCACAGGGATGTAAAATGCAGCACAGGGAATATAGGCAATAATATTGTAATAACTATGTACGGTATCAGGTGGGCACTAGATTTACAGGAATGATCACTTAGTATGTTCTATAATGTCTAATCAGTGGGTTATACACCTGAAACTAATACAATATTATGTGTCAACTTCAACGAAATTTTTTTTTAAATGAAGGCATTGAAGAAAAGCTGTTTCCTTTTCTCTTGAATGAATGAACAATGTCAGTTCTCAATGGCAGTTGTACTGGTGACTCCCAAATTTATGTCCCTAGCCTGGATTTTCCCTGAACTCCAAATGCATATATCCACTGGCCTACCTGACATGCCCTTGAATTGCTGGTGGGCATCTCCAATATAACACATCTGGAATTCAGCTCCTGAGCATCTCTTCCACACCCGCTCCTCCCCCTGTCTTCTCCGTCTCATCTACTGGAAACACGTGCTTTCCAGCTGCTCAGCCAAACACCTGGGCGCCATCTTTGGCTCCCCTTTTTCTCTTATGCATCACATCCATACGTCAGCCTCAAGGCTGAGGATGGCAAAGGAGGTGCCTCTACCGAGTGCCAGTTCATTTTGATCTGTGGGGGAAGGCAGAGCATGCTCCATTGGGAGGATGCATACAAGTGGGCCAGGCAGGAAACGGTGGGGTTGGGCACAGGAAGGAGGTGCTCCGGGTGGAAAGGACAAGCACCAAGGACACAAAAATAGGAGGGGAGCTTCCATGGAGATGACAGGGAGGTGAGCCTGACTGGGGGGGCCAGGTGAAGTAAGACTGGAGAAGCAGGTGGAATCTGGCCAGCTCCTCAGGTCCTGACCAGGGTTCTGTAGGTGCCCCCAGCTCACTCTCCAGGTCCCTCCAGAGCCTGTCACCAATCCCCAATGCATTGCCTGCTCCTCCAGCATTCACCCCGACTCCCGGCCTTTGCCCATATGGCCGCCCTTGGCTCTCAGCAGCCTGGTTCCTAAGCCTATGTGTTTGTCTCTGGACCTTGGCTGCTGCTGTCCACCCAGTCGTGTAACCTCCACGTACCAGTTCATGGGCCAGGCCTTGACAATGAGACAGGAAACACAAATAGGAAGACGAGAAAACTAAGGACAAGGTAGCATTGTAGAAGCAGAATTGCATTTCCATCTGCACGCTACCACCTCACAGGAAGATGGCTGGACGTAGTGAGTGTGTGGGGAATGTCTGGAATGCTCTGGCTCAAAATGTAAGCCACATGGTGAGCCCCAAATTAATTTTAGGGGCCCGGAGGGGAAAGACACCTCCAACAGGTAAGCAGTTATTACAATAAGAGGCCTGTGAGACTACCAATTGAGAGCGACGTGCATGGCTACATGATGTGAGCATTAACGTATCACAGTAAAAGAAGACGAGCAGTGATTTCAAATGTGACACCCAACTTGAACCTTTCGAGGGTGTTTTTTGAATGAAAAGTGGTCATTTGCCTCAAGTAGCTTCTTACCCATGCAACTCTGAACAGGTCCACAGTGGGTCATGGCACAGCACACTTACTTAATGATGATAAAAGATTCTCCTGGGCAATTCCAGGAAGCCAATTAACATATAGTATCCATGTATACCCAACTAACGTGTCATGCATGTGCTTGGTGCATGTGTGTGTATGTGTCTGTGTGGGTGAAAAGCTGCCAACTGTCTTTTCTATGAAAGAAATGTTCTTTATTGTGCTATTATTTCCTTCTGGCTTATAAATATTAAGATTTCCTTTGGGCCGAAACCGGTTTGGCTCAGTAGATAGAGCGTCGGTCTGCGGACTCAAGGGTCCCAGGTTCAATTCCGGTCAAGGGCATGTACATTGGTTGCGGGCACATCCCCAGTGGGGGGTGTGCAGGAGGCAGCTGGTCGATGGTTCTCTCTCATTCATGTTTCTAGCTCTCTATCCCTCTACCTTTCTCTCTGTAAAAAATCAATAACATATATTTAAAAAATATTTCCTTTATTCTATGAAATAATGATGACAGTATAGGCTTCTGAGACCAAAAAAAAAAAAAAAATCGCTCTTGGTTAGTTTCTAAATTATTTTTGTAATTTACCAATCCAAGATCCCAAAATCTGGGAATCAGGGCCTCCCTGATTAAACATTTGGTTCTGAACTCTGGACCCCAGTTTTGGCCCGAGCGTCCCTCCAGGATACAACTTTCTGTGCTTTTTGGTCCAAGAGGTAAAATTTGCATAACATTTGAAGCCACAAGTGAGCCTGGCCGATGTGGCTTAGTGGTTGAGCATCAACCCATGAACCAGGAGGTCACGATTCAATTCCTGGTCAGAGCACATGCCCAGGTTGCCGACACCATCCCTAATAGGGAGCATGTAGGAGGCAGCCGATCAATGATTCTCTCTCATCATTGATGTTTCTATCCCCCCCTCTCTCTCCCTTCCTCTTTCCGAAATCAATAAAAACACATTAAATAAATAAATAAACAAACACATAAAGCCACAAGTGACAAATTCCAAGGGGAAGGAGTTGGGTTATAATTTCAGAGCCTAGTCACAGCTGGGATTCCCACCTTACTGCTGCCATGATTCACATTTCTCACACAGTAACCAGAGTGCCAATTTGAAATATAGATCAGATTCTTTTACTATCTATGGTAGAGACTGCTGGGGCTCACCAAGTATCTGTGTGCCCATTTACATTTCCCAGTTGCCTCTGTGGTTAGCTTGACCATGTGACTAGTTCTGACCAATGGGCTATGAGCAGAGTGATGTGTATTACTTCCAGGTGGATAAGTATCTGGTGTGCCTTCCCCATTCTCTTCTTTCCTCCCACCTGTCCCCAGGGAGATAACATCAGGATGAACTTGAAGCCACAAGATGATGGAGCTACAAGATGGAGACAGGCTGAGTTCCTTAGTTGTTTAGAGGAAATCCTCCAGACACACAGTAAGCTGTGACATAAGAGAGAAATAAACTTCTCTTGTGGAAAGCCACTGAGATTTGAGTGCTTATTTGTTACTGCAGCATAGCCTATCCTATTCTGACTGACAAACACCCTTGCTAAAATACCCACCAGTGCCTTCCCAATGCATTCAGAAAAGGATCCAAAATATTTTCCTTGGCCTACAAAGCCCTACCAGTTGTACCCCTGCCTATCTCGTGGCATTCCTCTCCTGTCCCTTGTCCCCACATTCACTGTGTTCTAGGCACACCAGCCACTGAAGGATGCCCAAACACACCGAGATCATTCACACCATGGGCATTTCCACTGGTGATTCTTTCTACCTGCAAATTCTACTGCCAGATCTTACCCCCTCTTGACATTCATCTCAACTTAACTGCCTCAGAGAAACCTTCCTTCATCACCTAGGTTGAAAAGTCTCCATTTGTCACTCTGTCTCATCATGTTTTATTTTCATCCCGGCATTTATCACTACCAGGTATTTCCTTTTTTATTTAATTGTTTGTTTGTTTCCCATCTTGCCTGTCTTGTTTACCTGAATCCCCAGTGCCTGGTGAAAAGCCTGGGGCACAGTTGAGGCTCAAAAGATCTGCAGTTGTTGTGTAAGTGGATGAGTGAACAAATGACACAGCGCTGTCTCTTCTGTCTGCCCAAAGAGTTAACTGTGCTTAGTAAGCAATGGGACAGTGTTCCTGTTATCCACTGCTTCCCACAGTGACTTATAATAAGAGCAATCATTTACTTTGTTCATGAATCTGGGGGTTGACTCAGTTCTGCTAGACACTTCTCACTTGGGGTGTCTCATGAGCATACATTCAGATGGTGGCTGGGGCCTGGGTTATTCTAAAGACCTACTCACTCACATGTCTGGCTCCTGGACTGGGAAGACTCAAACATAGGGGGCTTATTCCACCGATCAGCTGTGTGACTTTAGGCAAGTTACTTAATCTCTCTGAGCCCCAGATCTCTATATGCAAAATAGGATCAGAAATGATAACACCTACCATTTATTGGACACTTACTATGTCCCAGGCACCATATATGCCAAATTCTTTGTGTACCTGTCTCACATAATCCTCATAACAACCTATTCTGTAGATGTTCCTAGCATAGGGCCTACTTATTTTATAGATGAAGAAACTGAGATTCAGAGAAGTTGAAGTATCTTGCTCAAAGGTATATAATAGCTAATCATGCCAGAAACTTCTAGTTAGCCCACCTGGTGTGGCTCAGTGGTTGAGCATCCACCTATGAACCAGGAGGTCACAGTGAGATTTCCAGTCAGAGCACATGCCCAGATTGCAGGCTCGATCCCCAGTAGGGGCTGTGCAGGGGGCAGCTGATTAATGATTCTCTCTCATCATTGATGTTTCTCTCTCTCTCTCTCTCTCTCTCTCTCTCTCCCTTCCTGTCTGAAATCAATAAAAATATATTTTTTTAAAAAGAAACTTCTAGTTAATGTGGTACGTTAAGGCAATGTGGGAAATCCCTTATCCTATTCTAAACATATCAAATACTAGATAAAATATAACCCCAGAATGTAAATGCATAGCCGAATTCAAAGCCAAGAAAGAAGACGCCCCAGGTACCAGATGAAGAGGCAACTTGATGGTGGGCAGATGAGCAGGACCTGAGGTGGAGGAGCTCCCTGGGCTGGGGAGCAGCTGGTCCTGTGAACGCAGTGGGTTGGAACTGAACTTTGTGCACAAAGCCAGGGCCCCAGGGAAGTGCTTGTTAAGAGACAGAGACACCAGGACAACTCAGCCCAGGGTTCTCATGCCACCGATGCCCCATGAGCAGCCAGCGGCCCCATGACCTTTGGCGGAGCTGGAACATCCAAGTGACATGACTAAGTCAGGCCTGGGGCAGGGGACCGACCTGGCCACATGATTCCTGCCTGTGTGCTGACCATCAGCACTGTCATTTATTTAAGCATGCAACTTAAATAAACCATCTCTAGACACCCGTCGTTGTCCTTTCTCATTACTATCCACTCTGAAAGTCTGTTAGCACTGACAAAAGATAAAGAAGAAAAAGGAAACCTCGGAAAGTAAACAAAGCGCATGTAAATCAATGAAGGGTCATTAGGATGCTCGGGTTGGAAAACACTCCTTATCAAAACGTGTAGATTGTGAGCCAAAGCCACGGTTACAAGGGACTTTCACCCTCAAAAAAAAAAAAAAAAAAATCTGTGTGGAAGAATCAGGCTGCAAATAAGGCTACACAGCACTACTTAGAACAGACAGCACAGACGTGGGAATCGGAAAGGGAAAAAGGAGCTTGTACAAGGACATTTCCAGATGATGGCGGGTTCAAGAAGACATCGTCATGATAACTAGCAAGTACCATTCTTACCGATAAAGACAGAAATCTACCCATCAAAATTTATAGGCGGGGGGAGAGGGATTCTGCCCACTGGTCTACCAAAGAGGCCAAATGGACTTGCCATTCGCCTGGGCCAAGAGTAGAAAAGAAAACAGGGGTCCGGGGCTGCACCTGCTCCAGCGTCAAGCCTGGAGCCATGGAGACCGACCCTGAGAATTAATCAGCAACCTCACCTGGGACCAGAGAAAGACCTTGGGGTGCCCAGTGGAGGCAAGCTTCCCACGGTTCTATGGATCCAACCGGGCACGGGGGACTCCCAGGGAAATGAGCGCTCCTTAGTGCGAGTTTGGGGACAACAATGACAAAGCACTCAAGGAAACAAGCCACCAAGACAAAGACCCTGGGGGTACATCCAAGGGGCCATTTGTACCCCAAGACCTGAGATGAAAGAACCACCGGAAAGAGCTGTGCATTTCAACCTGTTCAATGAAATTAAAGGAGGAATGAAACATAAAGCAAGGAGTGTAAGGAAAGTCGGCTAGTGTGGGGGCCGGGCTGATATTCGAACCCAGGTCCGCAGCTGAGCCAAACCAATGCGGGCACCTAGTGTCTGCATGTCAGAGGACTGGCGGGGGACAAGAGAATCTCTGTCCTGGCCATCCCTTTCCTGTTTGTTTCCCAAGCAGAAGTCTGCTCCCACCAGTGTCCACCGTCTGTTGACTGCCACTGACTTTCCAAAAAAAGTTGACTTTCCAAGTGATCAGCCCCTTTATTGCAGGACAGATAGGTGTGGAGGAGGAAGTAAGGGTTACCTACTGACCTTCTGGGTATTAACTAGGGCCTGAGCAGAGACTCTACCTCAAAGCACAGGAATATTTTATCATTCATTCATTCATTCATTCATTCGTTTGTTCATTATTTTTTAACCAAACACCATCCCAAGAATCCCAAGAGTGAGTCAGCAGGCCTCCGTTCCAATCCCAGCTGCTGTAGCCTTGACCAAGGCCCTGCGTCTCCCTGGGTCTCAATTTTCTCAACTCAGTGGAGATAATCATTTGCCTTCTTGCAGACTTGTAGGGAGGAACAGAGAAAATGCATGTGAGGCACAGAGCCCAGCCTGAGCCGGAGCTGTGTGTGCGAGGGGCACTCCCACCCCAGTGTTCCAGGGCTCAGGGTGTGGGCTCGTTTCAGCTGGGAAGTGGGTGGAGAGTGAGACAAAGTTCAGTGTTGGAGGCCGGGCTGTGTGCCCTGTGTGCTCGGCCTCAGAGACCAGGGGCTGAGACAAAGCGGCCTTCAGGATGCCGCCGCCTCCCAGCCCCTGTTGCTTCCTCCTCTCCCTGCCCCCACGGCGGATTCCGCTCAGTCCCATTGTTTTGATCCTGTATCTGGTTTTGTGACAGTTTTAAAGACACCAACATGCCACAGAATTCACACCGGAGCCAGTCCAGCCTCAGCTGCCGTCCTCTCGCCATCATCGCCAACATATGTTTAACCCGCTGTTCTTCCACTTTTGTAAACACACTGTCTTCTTTCAAGTCTCAAGTTAATATGATCCTTCCCCTCTCCTTTCAAATCCTGCCTTCCAGCCACATGTCTGGTCAGATTTCAGATCTACACACACACACACACACACACACACACACAACAGATGACCCACGTGCACGGAGACCCAGAGGTGAGCAGATCCCATTCCTACAGCTCTCCCCCTGCCCCCTCCCCCTGGCCTCCGACCCTTCCCAGACTGTGACGTCCTGGATTACAGACCCACTTAGACACATGGCACTATCAGGTCCACACAGAACATGGTTGGGGTCTCATGAACACAGGCACGCTGATTCCCACAAACCCCTGTATTACTCAAAGGACAAAGTCCCCAAAGGTCAGACACTAAAGAACAGAGACATAGACACAGAAACACAGATGTGCAATCATGTGGTCACAGGGACCCACAGAACAGCCATATGCTCACAGATACTGGGCTGGACTGTGTCCCCCTGAAATCCACATGTTGAAGGCCTAACCCCCAGCACCTCAGACTGTGACTGTACTTGGAGATAAATTTCGTTTGAAGGGGAAATTAAGGTCATAAGGTTGGGCCCTAATCCATTATGATGGGTGTCCTTTTAGGACCCAGACACACACAGGGATGACCCTGTGAGGACACAGGCAGAAGACGGTCATCTCCATGCTGAGGAGAGAGGCCTCAGCAGAAGTCAACTCTGCCGACACCTTGAGCTCAGATTTCCAGCCTCCAGAACGGGGAGACAATACAATTCTGCTTTTAAGCCACCACCTGTGGTATGTTGCAAGGCAGCCCTAGCCGACTCAGACAGACCTGGGAACACAACCCACCGCCTCCTTCCCAGCCTTGCACTGAGCCCCCACATGCACAGACCCGAAGCCTGGGGCCTGCTGGTGAACCCCATTCCCCAAAGAACCTTCCTCCTCAGAGACTGAGTTTTGTCCAGTCTCCCAGCAAGAGGAGAAGGCACCCAGGGACTTCCTTGACTGGACAGTGAAATCGTGAAAAGTGCTATAAGAGACTAGAGGCCCGATGCACGAAGATTCGTGCAAGAATGGGCCTTCCTTCCCCTGGCTGCCGGCACCGTCTTTGCTCTGGCCAGAGCCACCTTTTTGCTCCTGCCCAGAGCCACCTTTCTGCCTTCCCACGCTGCACGGAGGCCCAGAGCGGCTGGGGAGGAGTGGAACGCCTGTGTCGTCGCCATGGCAATGACACAAGCATCCCGCCCTGCCCCTGGCTGCTTGGCACCTATGTATGCAAATTAACCCACCATCTTTGTTGTGTTAATTTGCATACTCACTCCTGATTGGCTGGTGGGTGTCACGAAGGTACGGTCAATTTGCATCTTACTCTTTTATTAGTGTAGAATGGCTCACACAACTGTAAGTTCCAAGGGCTGCTCCAAACACTTGGCAGGCATTAATTCACCTATCTTTCTCAATCCTCTCCTTCAAGGTCAGTGCTGTTATCAAAATCCCTGTTCAAGAGATGGTGAAAAGGGGAAAGAGGTCAAGTGATTTGCCTGAGATCACACAGGCAGCCTGAGCTGATACTTGAATCAAGGCGGCCTGGCCCAAGCCTAGCTCTGAACCATGGAGCAATCTGCCAGCAGATCAGAGACAGGGCCAACCTGCCAAAGAGGTCAAACGCTTGGTCCAGGAGAAAGTGAGCCACAGTGCTTTCCTGTGGGCACAGAATGTCCTTGGGTCTTGAGGTGTGAGGCAAAACCCTGCACTCAGGGACCGGCAACATCATTTGTGGGCCCAGTGCAAAATGAAAACATAGGCCCCCTTGTTCAAAACGCAGGAGGAAAAGTGCAATAAAAAATATTAAAAGAGAAAGTTTTTTCCTTTATTCAGTGGCTTCCCTCTCTACTTATCATAGTATTCTTATTTGCTATTTAATGCCACTCTAAGTAAAGAAATAATGCAAATATGAATTTTACTTTATATTTTGCAATGCCAGTTTTAAATGCAAATATAAGAGCATTTAACTCGTAGGTGGAATCCCCAGAAAGCACGCATATTTTGTACCTGCTAGACACGTATTTCATTCCTACCAGAACAGCAGGAATGCTGCAGAAAATGAGCTCAACTCTTTCTATTTGACTCCCTGACATATGCACTTTCTCCTCCACGGTCTACCTGTAGCTTACTGATGAGCAGGAGGGGCTGGAGGGAAAGGAACTCTGACGGCCGAGCTTTTCCTTCCCTCCCACATCATGGCTCTCAACCTGGGCGCTTGGCTAATCCCAGGAAGTAGCACGAATAAGAAAGACATGGTTGCTTGGTAGCTCATGTTTCTTAGGATACTTTTGCCTTCTATTTCCCAAGCAAATTCTTTAAAACACACACACACACATACACACACACACACACTTTTTAAAATATATATTTTTATCGATTTTAGAGAGGAAGGGAGAGGGAGAAATAGATAGAAACATCAATGATTAAAGAGAATCATTGACCAGCTGCCTCCTGCATGCCCCCTACTGGGGATTGAGCCTACAACCCAGCATGTGCCCTTAACCGAAATTGAACCGGGGACCCTTCAGTCCGCAGCCCGATGCTCTGTCCACTGAGCGAAACCGGCTAGCGCCCAAGCAAATTCTTATTTGAAGGAAAAGTGTGGCCGCTTGGGGCTGTGGGCACCCCCACTGAGCTGGTAAAACGACACACGTACCTTCTAATTGCTTTGAGTCTGACTGGATTCCCAGGCATCGGGGATCCCCTGGAATTCCGTGCTCCTGGGGCATTGCAAACACAATGCACCAAAGGGGAGGCAAGGAGCAGCGGCTGGCATACTGCGCATGTCTCCCCTGCTCACGTGCACGCTCATCAACCCATTGGCCTTAACCTACAAAACACAAGTTCAAAAATAGAATTCTTTACACAAATACCGGCTCATGCTGCACCCCTGATACTAACATAACGCTGTATGCCAATTATACCTCAACTTAAACACAGTATTCAGGTTTCAAAATGGCAACAGCAAAGCCCTAAGCCAAGCTCATGGCTCTCCTGAGCGTGACTGTGACGGCAGAGTCTCCTGCCTGTGAATCGGCCCTGCAGGCCCAGGCCATGTCCCCGCACCCACCACAACCTCAGCTCAGCTCGGACCTGGCTGTTTCCTCAGAAAGACTGTGGCCCTCCCAGGCCTCCCGGCCCTGGCTGGTGGTCTAGCTCTGGGCCCCGTGGCAGCGATCGCTCAGTGTCTGGAAGTCCATCCTTCCCGCTGACCTAATGTCCGGATGCTGGGATCACGAGGGCATGATCGTTCATAGGTAGAGGTGTTAGCTTATCCTGAAGCACCCGCTCTGCCCGCCCTTGCACCTGAAGAATGATTGCCCATCGGCGGTGGGGATGTGCGTGTGCTGCTGGTTCCCCTGGTCTGTGAGTGGGGAGGGGAGTCATAAGCCAGACAGCCTGTTTTTCTCTTTATAAATAATTCACTCTTTATTGCACAAGCAGCCCCTAAATACCTTCTCCTTTCTCTCTTCTGTAAAAAACAACAACACAGAAATAACAACCATAAAGCGAGGTCCTCTTTGACTCCTTCCCACTATCCCACTTACCTACCACTTCTCCCACCCGCTCTCACCCGCTCCCCGCTATGAGGTCCTTCCCAACCCTCTCACAGGTTGCTACTCCGATTCCCCTTCGAATCATCCTTTCTAATAGTTTGCTACATTTGTACCTATAAATTTTTAAAAAGTATTGCGCGTGTTTCTGTTTCTCCGTGTCTATCCGTAAAAAGTTGTCCTGCTTTATGTTCATTTTGCCACTTGTTTTATTCACGCAACAATATTTCTTCATGTCATGGCATGGATTTACCTTATTCTTTTGAACAATTGCCTGGTGCTACATGGTATGGCCATGCTATGGTTTATGTAGCTAACCCCCTGCTGATGGGCATTTAGGTTTGCTCCATTCTTTTGCTCTTCTGAACAATAATACTGCAGTCAGCGTGCTTACACAAACCTCCTTGTGCACACACACACACACATTTTCTCTAGGGGAGATACTAGCAGGTGGGTTTGTTGTCCTTCAAAGCGGTGGTCCCCATTTGCATCGTCACCAGCAGAATCCAAGAGTCCCTCACTAACATTTAACATCAAACTTTAATTTTTGTGTGCGCGCCAATCGGATGAGTGACATAGAGTTCACGGTAATTTAATGTTTTATTTCCTTGATTACTAGTGAAACGGAACATTCCTCAAGTTTATTGGCCATTTGAATTTCCTTTTCCATAAATCGACTGATTTTAGTATTTGCTGAGTGTTCTATTGGGTCATTTGTCTTTTTCTTATTGATTTGTTAGAATTCTTTATATATTTTGGATGCTAATCCCTTATCTGTTATATAAATTGCAAATATTTTCTCCCAGGCTACCGCCTGTGTTCAGCTTGTTTATGGTGTCTGTTGTCATTTAGACGTTTTACATTTTAGTGGAGTGAGATCTATCAGCTGCTGCTTTTGCACTGCTTGCTTTTGGCCTGTTTCAGCTGTGATACGGAGAGGCAGGGAAACCAGCAGCCGGAACAGAGGCCCTCCCTCTGGTGGACAGATCAGACTTTCTGTTCCTCTCCATGAGACGGCAGTGGCTTCAACAGACTCCTGCTGAGGATCTCAGGCTTAACTTGGGATGAGGAGGGGAGACTTAGGGAGCAGGTGCTGTGAAGAGAGAAGAAAGACACTCTTTGATGGGGAGATGGAGGTCTTAGAGTCACTGAATGTTAAAAGGTGATGATTTTATGCCCTCTATGCTGAGTAAGCCAGACATATGGCTTCTAGTCCAAGTTCTTTATGATCTGGCCGCCCCTTTTCAACTTTATTGTCAACTCTTCCCCTTCATGTAACCTTCACTCCAGTTACATTGCATTCTTTACCAAACCAAAGTCACACTTTCTGCCTTTGAGTATGACCCTTTGGCTTTTAAGTAACAGGAAAAGCCCTAGCCGGTTTGGCTCAGTGGATAGAGTGTCGGCCCGTGGCCTGAAAGATCCTGGGTTCAATTCTGGTCAAGGGCACATGCTGGGGTTGCGGGTTCGATCCCCAGTAAGGGGAGTGCAGAAGGCAGCTGATCAATAAATGATTCTCTCTCATCATTGATGTTTCTCTCTCCCACTCCCTTCCTCTCTGAAATCAATAAAAATTTTAAAAAAGAGAGAGACAGGAAAAAAAAAAATGATGGCACTTATTCTGAGCCAGACTCTGTGCTAACCTATTTGCATAGCATCTTATTAGTCAGGATAAGCCAGGCTATGTTGCGGTAACAAACAACTCCAAAATTCCAGGGTCTCATAATTGCCAAAGTCTATTTGTCACTCATGCTACCTTGTCAAGGGCACGATGGCCATGGCTTGGCAACGTTTTTTCTTTCTTCAGGACCCAAGCTTCTGGAGCCGCTTCTGGGACATTGCTGGTTGCGACCACCTTTTCAGCAAGAAAGAGTGTGACAAAGCACGAACTCCCACTTAAGAGTTTCTGCCTAGAGATTCCTTGTTCTTACTTAATGTCCCCTTTGTTGTGCAATGATATTTCCAGCATGGAACTCTCAGTTTCAGCTCTCCTGCCAATTCTTCCCAGGTCTCTTCAATCAGACACCCACGAAAGGTAATCTAATTGGCCCAGCCACAGGTCATAGGTTACTAGCCAGCATCTGATTGGCTTTTATTGGGTCAGGCCCTTTCCCGGGTCAAGTGGCTGAGGCTAAGGTTATGAGATACAAAACATGACTTGGAGGCATCAGAGCACCGGGAGACGTGATTGTTGTCCCTCATAAATACCCGCACACATGCTGTGCCCTGCCCCTGGAATAACCAAGTTCTAACTACAGTAGTAACACAGCTCCAGGTACGCTTATTGTGTGTGCTGTGCTAACTACATTTAACCTTCACCACAACCACGTGACGTAGGCACTGCCCTATTTTAAAGACGGGGAAGCTGAGATTCAGTGAGACTAAGGGAACAGCCCTCTGACTCACATCTTAAGCTTCAGGGCTGGTACTTCTGAATGAAAGCATTTTACTATACATACTAGAGGCCCGACGCATGAAGATTCGTGCAAGAATAGGCCTTCCTTCCCCTGGCTGCTGGCACCCGGGACCCGGGCCTTCGCTCTGGCCGCCGCCTTCTGCCTTCGCTCCAGCCCAGAGCCGCCTTCTGCTTTTGCACGCTGCCCAGAGGCCTTGCCATCTTTGTCGTGTCAATTTGCATAATCCCTCCTTATTGGCTGTGGGCGCCGCCATCTTTGTCGCAAAGTGATGGTCAATTTGTATATTCCATCTTTATTAGATAGGATAGCAGGAGGTCTGATGGCACCTCTTCCTGGAAGCCCCCCCTGATTCCCTCTTGTTGAAGTGGCTTCTCTTTACTGAGCCTTTCTCCTGCTCTCAGGATCTGAGCACATTTTGCCTTGTGCTAGGTCTGAGGGTTGCGTGGAATTCATCTCTGCATCTCCATTGGTTCATTCATTTGTTCACCCGTTCATTCATTCATTCATTTATTGAATATTTATTGAGTGCCAGGCCCTGTGCAAGGCACTAGGGATACATTCAAATAGAATCTCTGCTTTCACAGAGTTTATTGTCCAGTGGGGAAGATAGACATTAAACAGATAATGACACCACTAATTATTTAATTACAATTGTTATAAATGTTATGAAGAAGTCCGGGGGGGATAGGAGCGTCTATAACAAGGGACCTGACTTGAGAGGAGATGGGGACGACGCCTCTGGGAAAACAATATTCCAGCTGGGTTCTGGAAGGGGAGGCAGGAACTGGCCAGGGCAAGAAAAGGTGGGCGGAGGGGGAAAGGGAGAGCTTTCAAAGCAGAGAAAACAGCTGGAGCCAGGCCCCGAGGCTGCAAGGAGGTGGTAAGCTGAGCCTGAGCACAGCGGGCCAGGCGGGTGGGGGAGGAGGCCGGGGCATGCCTGGCACCGCTGTTTGGACCAGTCACCCTGCTGCCTCCGAGCTGCCAGCCCAGCCAGAGGCCCCTGGCCTTGGCTGTAGGGACTGGAACAAGGGGTTGTGGGCATTTTGTCTCTGGCAAGCCGGCAGCTGGAAGCGGCTGCTATTCTCTGGCCGTACCCCATGCTCCTGGGTCAGGAGGAGGGAGGGGTGGAGGACGTGCACAGCACAGTTTTTATATATGTGGGGCCATAATATTTAAGTGTCTTGGCTGTAAGCCTGCGACTAGGTCCCCCGACAGCCCAGCCTTGCTCGGCACGCTCTAACAGCTGTCTGTAAAACCCGTTTATGGAGCCTCCATAAATTTCCCAGCTGCTGCAGACACCGGGCTGGGGACAAAGAGTCTGCGGGAGGGAGGCGCGGGAGGGCTGCAGCGCCGGTGTCTCTGCTGGCTGGTCCTCTGGGCCCCGGCTTGCCCCCTGCCCACCGGGGCCGCCTTACCCTAAATTCTTTTATTGAAGCTGATCTTAACATCGACCCCGTGGGGCCTGGCTGGGCAATCCAGCTCGGCACAGACGCAGGCACTTTCAAGATTGCAGCAAAAGGTACAGTAAATCAGAATTAAGTGTCATGATAGTGATTTGAACTGACACTGTTTTCACCTTGTCCATTTACTGGGAAATATATAACAGGAATAGATTGAGCCTGTCATCCCGGACCTGAAAAATACAGCTGTTAGGGTAGGAAAGGCAGCTGGCACCAAGGCAGTCCCAGTGGACAGTGGGGTACTGTGTGTGTGTGTGTGGGGGGGGGCTTGTTGTCAGCATCCCATTGGGGTGAAACCTTGTCCGGAGAACACTGAGAACCAGGCGACGCACGGACCCTGCGGCCAGCTCCGTTGTCCGGAGGACTCCAAATGCCCAGACTATGGGGCATTTTTTTAAAACTTTCTATAAAGTATAGCACAGATACAGGAAAGTGCACAGATCATATGTGTCTCGCTTGATTGGCCTTCACCAACGGGATACACCAGTGTACCCCACACCCAGGTCAAGAGACAGAACAGAAACCCCAGATGCCCCCCCCCCCCCCGCATGCCCTCCCTCCCCCAAGGTGACCACTAGTCTGACGTCGCCCGCTGTGGATGGATTTTGTACGTGGCGTTTTAATGAGGGCGTTTTGAAATTCCCACCTGATTGTTGGCCTCCAAAGAAAACAGGAACCTCTCACTTTTAAAATAATATAGAAGGAATATGAGCAACGGATACTCTCATCTCTCCTCCCAAACTTCCCACGGAATTTTGGCCCCAGTTCAGAGGCAGGGTGAGGGAGGAGGGGGAAAGAAAGAATCTGGGATTGGTATGAGATGGGGGTGGGGTGGGGGGGGCGCCGAGGCAAAGATGGGTAACTGAATGGGGGAGGGGTGAAGCTGGGGACTCGGGTGGGATGAGGAGGGGTGGAGGGTCAGGGAGGAGCTGAGGCTCAGAGATGGAAGAAATTCCAGGGTTGGAGTGGGCTCAGGAATGGGGGACAGGGACAGGATAAAGGTCAAGGATGAATTGGGGGTCAGGTTCAGGACACAGTCAGAATGAGGATGGAGCCACGTGGGAGGGGTTCGGGGAGGGAGAGGGTGAGAGGGTCTGATGGGCCCAAACTTTAGGATGCAAGACACTGAGGTTCTGGGGCCAAACCCCTAGCAAAATGCAGAGGAAGGACAAGCCCTCTGCAGCCAGGGCTAAGGCCGCTTCCCTCCCCATCCCCCCAGCCCCTGGCAGCCCTGGGTATGGGGGACTCTGCCTCCCAGCCCCTCCCTTCTGGAGCTCCCCACCCACCCAATCCTGACCGTCTGGAGAGCAAGTGGGTGGCTCCAGCGCCACCAGCAGGTGGCCTCCAGTATTGCTCTTGTTGCCCTGAGCTCTGGCTCTGGATGTGCCTAGGTTTGGCCACCACCCTCAGCCTCATCTCTCCTGCTGGACCACGAACTCCGCCCTGAACCCACCCTGCTGGGCTGCTTGCGAGAGCCCCCTGTACAACCAGGCCAGCTCCCACCCCCAACGTCACAGCTGCTCCCTGAGGTTCTGGCTGCTGGCCTGGGACCACCCATACACCGATCACCCGGGCACTGTGACCTGACCCGAAGTGTCTCCTATTGCTGGAGGACACCCTCAGGAGGAGACATCCTCACAGGTGTGGACAGTTGTCCTTGTCAACATCCACCTTCAAATCAGTCCAACCCGCCCGAGCCAGGTACCAAAGAGCTTGGCTCAGGACGGCTGCTTCCCGCACAGGACGCCCCTTCCAGCCACTTCCTTCCCACCCCGTCTGCATCCTGGCCACACAGGAGGGACACCCCCTTTGCTCGGGCTTTGCTTCCGGTGCTGTGACCTTCAGCCCCGGATTCCTTCCGCCTTTGGCCACCTCCAGGGGACTTGTCCTCAAGACCCCCGCTCGGGAGTGGACTGGTTTCTCCCCCTGTGAGACAAGACAAGAGGGGACTTGTCCTGGGGGACTCTGGCAGGACATTCCTTGAGCACCCTGTTGCCACTCACGCTCCCAATGAGGCACCACGGCCACCTCGTTTGATGCCAGTCTCCCAAGAGACGGCCAGCTACATGAGGGCGGGGTGCTGCCTGGCTCCTGGATTAGAACTCTCTCAATGCCCGGCACAAAGACGCTGTTTTACAAACGGCAGTTTCTACTCTTTGGGTGCCGAATGGCTAAAAGCACAGGCGTGAAGGCAGGGAAACCTGGACTTGAATCCTGACACCTCTAGAGTATCCTCGAACTGCAGTAGGCCTCACTCTTACCATCTGTAAAATGGGGCAATAGCACCTTACTCCATGGGGCTCTGTGAGGATGGACTGCAACAATGAATGCCAATGTTGGCGCTCTGCCTGGCACACGGGAAGAGCACTCAACAAATGGTTATTATTCCTATTTTTCTCTTACGAAGGCAACAACCACCGGTGTTTCTTTTCCCAGAATCCCTTGGTTCCAGCATCCTCCACACAGCCTTTGAGGTCCTACTCTGCCTGAAGCAGGCATTTGCTCACAGCCTTGGACTACACGCTTAAAGCCTCCGTGGGCTCATTAGAGCTTCAAAGCCAAGGCCAAATGTTAGCAGACCCTTCCCCTTCCCTCCGATCCACAAGGGCCTGACTCTACGGCAGGACTGGAGAAGGCCAGTCCCTCCCTTCCCCGGTCCTCCCTCCCCATCTGCTGGGCCCTAACCTCGCCTCCCCATGTCCGACGGGCAGTCGGGGCCAGCCCCGAGGATCAGCATGGCGAGGGAGCAGGGCCGGCTGGCCTGCCCAGAGAGGCCGCCGTTCTGCTGATGAAGGGCCTTTATCGACCTCCCTCCGCAGACTCCTGCGGCATCACTCACAGCCCCGGGACGGGAGCCCATTCATCTGGGGCCTGGAACGCGAGGGGGCTGGGATTTCTCATTCTAGGGCGACGCGGAGTTCATATCAGGAAATATTAGTCTGATGAGTTCCCTGCGAGTGGAAGGACTGTCAGGCATTAATCACGGGCTGGGGGGAGGCGGCGCCGGGCCCTCGGTCCAACTCCCCAGGGTCTCATCCTTTCTGGGAACTTCAGAACCTCGCTGGGCATGAAGACAAGGATGGAAATTACCCTTGAAGTACCTCGGCTGCTCTCTCGTGCTCTGGGAGGCCTTTCTGCCTGGGGCTAGAGCCCCTCGTGAGGACCTGGGCAGGTGGCTTCACTCCCCGAGTCTCAGTTTTCTCGTCTGTAAAATGGATGGGTATGTCCCCAGAAGAGGTCAGGTACATCAGCTGCCCAGCTGGGTGTCCTGTACACTAGTCCTCCCCCACCTCGGCCCCCCGCTGTGCTGGCCTTGTTCACAGCTGTGTCACAGAGTCCCTGGACAAACTGTCCCCTCCAGCTTCCATGCGGTTGGGACCCTTAGTGGACCCGTCCCTCCACCTCCTGAGTCCAGCAGAGGGTGTTCCCCAAAGGCCCTGCATAAACAGGGGGCTGCGAGAGGCTGGCCACGGAGATTCCCTCGGGACCCACCACCTGGATGTCTGAGGGACAGAGACCCAGCCCTCCGAAGACTTCATGAGTTCAGCCATGGGTGGGCGTACCAGCTCCTGGGTCCTGGGGCTGGTCTGTTACCCAGTGCCTGGCACTGAATGTACCTTGGTGGTTCCAGGCACCAGCCGAGCTCACCTGGGGGGCCAGGTGCCCTCTCGGACCCTCTCCTGGCAGCCAAAGCCTCTCCCGACCCCGCCGTGGCTCTAGCTGTTTGAGGGCAGAGCACAGACCAGTTTGTCTAAAATTGCTGAGGGCCATGACCCTCTGACCCCCACCCCAGAGGGTCACCCCCTCCCAGCTGGGAGGCGGGACACCTCAGGAGTCCTGAGGCTTTTGCCTCTGCCCCTGTCTCCCGAGGGTGAGGCTCTGAGGCCGCTGCCTTGGCATTCAGGCACCACCCGCGGGGCAGGGTGACGGCAGAGGTGAGTGTGCCCGGAGTACAGCCGCCAAGCCAGGCATGTTTGACAGCTCTGCCCAGGGAGCCAACAGCCTCTGTGACATTGCTGCTCAAACGGCGGCCTTGGGGCAGTCATAAAACTGGGGGGTGCCGCCCAGCGGCTCCCACCCCTCCCAGTGGCCTGTCCTGGGGAGAGGACCACTGCAGGGAGGGTTGGGGCTCTCCTGGCCAAGGGGTACAGAGAGGCCCAGCAGTGCCCACCCAAGCCAGGCTTAGCGAGGATGTGAACGCCTAGCTAGGTCAGGCAACGGCCCAGTGTGTGCACCCGCACACGTGCAAGAGAGTGGCAGGTGTTCACTGTATGCCCCTACGCTTGTGTGTGTGTGTGTGTGTGTGTGTGTGTGTGTGTGTGTGTGTGAAAATGTTTGTGTACACCAACGAGTCAATGTTTGAATGTATATGGATTAGTGCAGTGGTCAGCAAACCGTGACTCGCGAGCCACATGCGGCTCTTTGGCCCCTTGAGTGTGGCTCTTCCACAAAATACCACGGCCTGGGCGAGTCTATTTTGGAGAAGTGGCGTTAGAAGAAGTTTAAGTTTAAAAAATTTGGCTCTCAAAAGAAATTTCAGTCCTTGTACTGTTGATATTTGGCTCTGTTGACTAATGAGTTTGCCAACCACTGGATTAGTGGATGTATGTCTAAAGATAAGTGTATTTTATTGTATGAGTGTATCTGTTTTTGTATGTCCTGTATGAGTGTGTGTGTGTGTGTGTGTGTGTGTGTGTGTGAGAGAGAGAGAGAGAGAGAGAGAGAGAGAGAGAGAGAGAGAGAGAGGGAGAGAGAGAGAGAGAGAGAGAGAGAGAGAGAGAGAGAGAGAGAGAGAGAGAAAGAGAGAATTATAGAAACTATGCTTGTATGTCTGGTCATGGAAGTTTGCATATGACTTGGTTTCTCTGCGTGTTCCTCATAAGCATTTGTGTGTGTTCCTCTGTGTGAGTATGCCTCTGTGTGTGCAAGCACATCTATATATATGTGTCTGTGTCAGTGAACGTCGCAGCATTTTACTCAGCAAGTATTTATCATGCCCCTATGTGTGTTAGGCTTTGTTCTCAACGCTAAGGACATCGTATTGAAAAGACAAAGTCTCTGCTTTGAGCACGTCCGATTCCAGCAGGGAAGACAGACAACAAACTAGCACTAAGGAGAAACTTAAGTGGGTCAAGGGTAGAGTCTGACTGGGTGGGAATAGAGCGGTGATTTAAGTAAGAGGGGGCAGGCAGGGCTTCTCAAAGTGTGACTAGAACAAAGAAACATGTGTGCAAACCTGGGGGAGGAGTGTTCAGAAAGAAGGCAGGGACGCCCTGTGTACAGGGGTGTCCTGGACCCCGAGGCTGGAGTAGAGCGAGGGGGCACGAGGCCTCAGAGTCCCTGGTAGGGAACTGAGATGTTATCTCAGGAGTCCAGGACAGCTTTAGGCGAGGGAATGGCAGGTTCCGATTTAAATCTGAAAACACTCCCTTTGGCAGCTCTCTGAACATGGCCGGTAGGGATGGAAGAAGCCAGGATCTGCAAGGAGTGTAGGCAAGCAAGGACGGCTCTGAGGATCACCATGGCAGCGGGGGGGAGGGGAGTGAGGGGGGTGGGGGAGGGCATGACCAGTGAACGAGACAGGACCTATCTCATATATAAATTTTATTTTGAAAAAGTCCAACCCTAAGAAAAAGTTGACAGAAAGGTGTCATTTTAATAAACGCTCGCCTCCTCAACCGTTTAGAGTTCGCAACATTAGTTTCACCCCCTCTCCAGCTACCGGTATTTGGGAGTGAGTTGCAGACATCATCACACCATTTCGCCCCAAGAGGTTTCCGAATATCTTCTGAGGGCGAGGACCTTCCCTTACCTAGCCACAATTCCATGATCACACCCAAGAGTCTGACATCCGCTAAAATAATACCTAACGTAAAGTTTAGATTTAAATTTCCCCCATTATCCCAGTTTTGTTGTCTCAAAAGCAAGGGTGTCTTACAAGAGTGGCAAGGACATGTCAAATGGACACAGACGATAGCTTGGCCGCGATGGCCAAACTTTGAACAATTGGAGCGTACAAAAGAATGACGACAATAGTAGACTACAGCACACTGAATTATAAAGTAACCCATGAATGCATACCAGTACTCAAAGAGAGGACAGGAGGAAAAATTCTTTACAGGACAATGTAGAATAAAAATAGAAGAAATGATACAATTAGGAAAATTACCATTTTGCCATCACCGCGGCAATCACTGATTCAAATGAGGCTCACGAATGGATATTAGAGTTGTTGGATAAAACGTTGGGGACACAAGATATTCACACCATTTCAAAGTATCGCTCAACAGATTACTTTTCAATTCCAAGTAAGAAAAGTTTCCTTTACAGAGGCCAGAATCTGGCAGACACCACCTTAAGCACGGGATCAAACTTGGCATTGCAGATGGTGGGATGTAGGGCATATTTTGAACGTAGAGCTGACAGGGGTTGCCCTTGGATTCAACATGGGATTGAAGAGAGCAAGAAGAATCAGGATGAAGCTCCAGGTTGGGGCTGGATCAACTGCTTAAATGCTGGTGACATTTGCTAAGAAGGGAAAGGTTGAAGCAAGAGCCCGTTGACGAAGAGGCGATGAAGCCATCCAGGCTGGCTGGCTTTGCCCGGTTTGGGATGCCCATTCAGGTGGAGTTGTCAAACAGACATCTTAGTCTATGAACCTGTAGCACTTGACCGTGGTGAAAAGGAGAGATGGAATTTCAAGAGGCGTGAGTATACAGGTAGCCCTGGGCTGGAACGCTGTAGTTTTAAAATCATTTTCATAATGAAAAAACAGCTTTAATTTTTCCATTATGTGATTTATAGATACTTTTAAAAAGACTTTTTAAAAAATAGAAGTATATAAGGAACGAATTAATACTCCCCGAACCTCACCACTCCCATTTTGATGATCATTCCTCAAACACTTTCTGTTATTCTGCCTCCACACACCTGTTTGTACATGAATGGATCAATCCATATGTGTTTTTTTATGGACACTTTTAAAACTCTCTTGAAACACTTTTTTTTAAAAATCTTATCCCTTTTTCTATCTCCCTAGTCCTTCCCTAATATTCCAACAGCCAATGTTAAATTTGGTTTGAATCCTTCCATACCCTCTTATATGCCCCTGCACTCATATATAGATGAAGCTTGCAAGTCATTGTCAAAATGGATCATATTACATTTATTTCTTTAGTTTTTCAATGAATAATATTGTGGAAACTCTTGTAAGTGTGAATCTGTTCTTTTTCATGGCTACATCTTATTCCATGGCACAAATGTTCCGTGATTTAAATATTATCCAATTATGGTCTCTTCCTAGTTCTTTGGACACTATCAATATTTCTGCACTAAACACCTTTGTAGATTCCACATCTGAGTGCTTCTGCCTGCTTCTACGGAACAACTTCTTATTAGTGAGATGGTTGGGTTGAAGGGAATGTATATTTAATGTTTAAAATAGATTTTTCCCCATATTGCTTTCCAAAAAGGCAATGTCAATTCTCTTTTTCACCAGTCACATATAAAAATATACTTTTCCTTTCACCTCATCAGTAATAGGTGTTAACATTCTTTTGACATTTTGCCAATCTGACGGGCAAGGAGTTACTTCAATTTGCATTTCCCTGAGTACTAGGAGGTTGAGCCATATGTTTACTGGCCATTTGGGTTTACTCTTCTTTGAGCCTGTTCCTATCCTGGAGACGTTTTTCTACTGGATGCTTTGTCTTTTTCTTAACAATTTGTAAGAGCTCAGAATTAACTCTTTATCTGTCATATGCATGGCAAATATATTTTTCCCAACCTTGTATTTGTCTTTTAATTTTGTTTATGGGAACCTCTAGCCATTAAAAAAAGGTTTAAATTTTATGTCATCAGAGAGCTCCACCTCCAATGGTAGAATACCTTGGAAAAAGTGATTTCCCTGACAGATGACAATGATAAACCCTGGGCAAGACATTTTAAAGGGCCCTAGCCAGATTGGCTCAGTAGATAGAGTGTCGGCCTGCAGACTGAAGGGTCCCAGGTTCAGTGAATATATGCAGTCAAGGGCACATGCCCAGGTTGCGGGCTCAATCCCCTGTAGAGGGCACGTAAGAAGCAGCCGACCAAGGATTCTCTCTCATCATTGATGTTTCTATCTCTCTCTCCCTCTCCCTTCCTCTCTGAAATCAATCCTATATAATAAAAGGCTAATATGCAAATCGACCCAACGGTGGAACAACCGGTTGCTATGACGCACACTGACCACCAGGGGACAGACGCTCAAGGCAGGAGCTGCCCTCTGGTGGTCAGTGCACTCCCACAGGGGGAGCGCCGCTCTGCCAGAAGCCGGCCTCATGGCTGGTGAGCACAGCGGCGGGAGCCTCTCCCGTCTCCGCGGCAGCACTAAGGATGTCCAACTGACGGCTTAGGCCCGCTCCCTGTGTGGGCCTAAGTCGTCAGTCGGACATCCCCCAAGGGCTCCTGGACTGCAAGAGGGCACAGGCCGGGCTGAGGGGACCCTCCCTCCCCCCCCACCCCCCAGTACAGGAATTTCATGCACTGGGCCTCTAGTAAAAATACATTTAAAATATATATATTTAAAAGGCTATGTAAAGGCACTGAAAGGGATCACAATCAGGCAGAAATTGGAGAGACTAACACTTGGAGGAAGGGAACAATGTTGAATGAGTTTCTCATTTTTACTTCTTTGTGCCTAAAGGCTGGCCCCGGGCAGTGCCACGTGAGCCAGCTAAAACCTGGATAGAAACCTGCATTTTACTTGTTGAGGAACCAGAGGACAAATTTTGGGGCTTCCATAGTAGTTGGAAAGTGAAGGAGGAAATTCCAGAAAGGAGAAATCCATGGAGGGGGTGTTTCAAATTCTGCTTATGAACTTTGCCCAAACCTCAGCGTCTTTTCTGAACTATGAATTCAGTGGAAAAACTCTGAGAAGCCTCACTGTGCCTTCTGAACAGAGATTTCAGCTGTGCCCACCACAGGGAAGACCGAGTTTGGCATTTGAGTTCAGCCAAGTTCACTGCCTAGTAAAAAAAATAACATCAACAATCTTCCAGAGCAGTGGTCGGCAAACTGCAGCTCGCGAGCCACATGCAGCTCTTTGACCCCTTGAGTGTGGCTCTTCCACAAAATACCACATGTGGGCGCACACGTACAGTGCCATTGAAACTTCGTGGCCCGTGCGCAGAAGTCGGTTTTCGGCTCTCAAAAGAAATTTCAATCGTTGTACTGTTGGTATTTGGCCCTGTTGACTAATGAGGTTGCCGACCACTGTTCCAGAGGAACATCACAGAATCCAGAGTCCCTACAACGTATCATGGATAGCGCCCAGGATTCAATCCAAAATTACTAGACATATGAAGAAATATGCAATGTGACCCATACTCAAGAAAAAAGGCAATCATGGAGACCAACCTCAAGGTGACCCAGATCTTGGAATTAAGAAGCAAGCATTTTAAAGCAGCAAGCAGAACTATAACGTTGAAGGACATGAAGGAAAATATGCCAGTAATGAATGCTTAAATAGAACAACTCACCAAAGAGATAGACTATAAAAATAAGCAAATGGGAATTCTACAGCCAAGACGTACAATATCAAATAAAAAATTAACTGGGTGAGATTAAATTTTATGTAGTAAAACGTGATTCTATTTTTTTTTAAAATAGACTTTAGGTTTCCTGTCACAGGTAAAAATGTCCCCTCTAATCCCTGGATTCTGCATATATTCACCGAAAATCTCTCCTAAGGTTTTTATATTTTATTTTTACATTTGTCCTATTAATCCATTGGGATTTAATATTTTATATGGTGTGAGGTGAGGCTCCAACTTCACTGTCTTACAGATGGATAAGGTGCTTTTCTCTCACATTATTTATTAATTCACCTTTTCTTTTTACTGAGGTGGGATATTTATTATGTATTGAATTATCATATATACCAAGATGTATTTTTGGGCTCTTTATTCTGTTCCAAAGTTTTCTGTCAACTCAACAATCCTATTCCCACACTATATTGTTGGCCTCTAGTGGCATTATAGTACATTTTAATATCAGGTGAGATCGACTCCTTTAAATATTTTTTGGCCATTCTCAGACACTTATTTTCCCACATAAACTTTATGATCATTTTATCCAATTAAAATGGTACTATAACTGGGATTACATAAAATTTATACATTAGTGTTGGGAGAATGGACATTTTTATATTAAGATTTTCTATCCACCTGCATCCTTAGTTAATTGTTAACTTCTGTTTCAATTAAGGACTCATTTTTATTTAAAAAATAAAGATTAATGACTTAAAATATGGTTTAAAAACAAGGTAGTCAAGCTCAAGATCGTAGAACCAGCAAGTGCATTTCACACGCCTGCTCTTCATCCTCCCACTTCATCTCTTGATACGTTCTGTTATCTCAGCCCTAGTTCCTCCCTCATTCATTCATTCATTCATTCATCCAACTTTTGGTGGATCTGTTATAGTCTTTTCCAAGGTAAGAGTTCCTTTACCCCATTTCTTCCCACCCCAATAAAACCACTTTTATATTCCTAAAAAATTGTATCCAAAATTATGATATATATATTCCATTTTTCATATTAAGTTTTTAAATGAATTTTCATAATCCAATGGTTAGGGAGATGGGTGAGAGACTTTATTTGAGCCCCGGCCGGTTTTCCTCAGTGGTTAGAGCGTCAGCGGCTCGCACTGCCCTGGAGCTGCAGTTCCCTCTGAGCCGCTGCCTCCGCCCCTCTCCCCCATCCACTTTCTGGCTTCCAGGAATCCAGTGACAGCTTTGGCCCCCAATATCTCTTCTCCTGGTTGTTTTCGTCACTGTACATGTATCTCCTGTTTCTTTCTTTCCATTCATTCTGGTGGCATCTCAGGAGCAAAAGGCGGTGAGCACACCTTGAAATGAGCCATCTTTAAACAAGGTCTAGGCTGATCTGCGTGAAAGGCAAAACCTCACCACCTCTCCACCCTCCACTCCCACCCACTTTTGTCTAAGGCCCTTCAGTGGCTCCCGCGGCTCCGGCACATGGCCTGCCGGGACCGGCTCGGTTTCCCTTCAGCCTCATCCTGCTCCTTCTCCCTGGACCTGCTCCAGCCACATGGCCTCTTCCTCCTCCTTCCTCTTGACTTTTGTTGTTGTTGTTCGTCCTCACCCGAGGATATTTTCCCATGGATTTTTAGAGAGAGTGGAAGAGAGAGAGAAAGACAGGGAGAAACATTGATGTGAGAGAAACACCTGGATTGGTTGCCTCCTGCACGCGCCCCGACCAGGGCCCAGGCTGGGGAGGAGCCTGCAACCGAGATACGTGCCCTTGACCGGAATCCATGTTTATTCCTTTTCTAGTCTGTTGAGCTCCACAAGGAAGGGGACCACATCTGCTTTATTTGTCGATACCGTCAGGGCTTAGCACCACTGGTCGCTTACTCAACACTGTTTAGTAAAAGAAGGAACGCGTCCCTTAGCTATGGCAGTCCGAGTATTGGTGTCTGTGTGTGTCTGTGTGTGTACGTGTGCAGCAAAACTTTCCGGTGTATGTGTGAGTGGGAGCAATAAAAAGGAGGCCCACTGAGGAGCAGCAGGTCAGGGGTGATGGGCCCCTTGTCTCCTCTCCAGGCCTCCCCACTCCTCCCTTTTCCTTCCCCAGCCCTCCCCTGCCCACCCCGCACTGTCCGGCTCCCCCAGCAGCCTCCCATCCTTGCTCGGTGGCTGGAGGAAGACGCTGGTCTCCAGCTGCCTCCGCTCGGCTGCCCTTGTGCAGTTGTCTGCCAGTTGTGCACGCCGATTACTATGAATGCCACCATCTGGTACGCCACGTGGACATCATAATCTTTTCTTAATTACATTAGCAGCGCAATCAGTTACTGCATTACAAGGCCGGCGATGAGCTTTTAAATCTTGGTGGAAATCATAAATAATTGCACTAAGTACCAGGCGCCAGATGTGTGTGCCAACTCTGGTTGCACTAGATAAATAGTAACCTTACAAGAGTGTTAGACAGCAGGCGGTCCGGCCGGCCACCAGGCCACGCCACACCTGGGGCCCTGGTGCGGGAGAGCCCCCACCGCCCATGCACCTGAGGAGAGGCCAGGGAAGGACTCAGAGGAGCCCTGTGAGCCTGTGGGTGCCGGGGGGGCGGGGGGGCGGGTGGAGAGAGAGGTGTTCTCAGAGCCAGAGCCAGAGCCAGAGTGGGCGCAGGAGGAATGTGGCGAAAGACAAAGGGAAAAATGAGGTGGGTGGACGTGAAGGGGGAGCAGAGAGTGGGAGGAGAGCAGGTGGGTGGGGGGGGGAGGACAGAACAGTGCGGAGAGAACAGGGGCCCAGAGAGAGAAAGGGAGCGGGACACTGAGATGGAGACAAAGAGAGGCCCAGAGAGAGAATGCCAGAGACGAAGGAAAACAGGGTGTGAGTAAAATGTCCCAGATGTGTGGCGAGGCTGAGGGAACAAAGGGAAGGCCTTGTTTCTTCGGACCCTTTGCTCTTGGCTGGCCGCTGGAAGGGATCCCAGGACCAGCTCAGCAGACATATGGTCACAGGGTGGATGAGGCCGTGGCCGGGCCTGCGTGGCCTGCTAGCAGGGTGCTTGGGGCTGTGGGAAGGAAGCGCTCCTCCGTTCTCCATCTTTCTGAAAACCTCCTGAGTCGGAGAGGAGGAGGCAGGACATAGGAGGTCCAGAGGAAGCAGCTCTGGCTCGTGCAGAGGTGGCCACGGGAGGTACTTGATGCAGATAGAAGGCCCAGGATCAGGGGCGTCTCTCCGAGGGCGTGACTTTTAAGTTGAGACATGCATGACGAGTCACAGTTAGCCAGGTGAAGAGCAGGTGCAAGAAGGGAAGAGTGTTCCAGGGGATGGGGCACAGGATGTGCAAAGGCCCAGAGGCAGGTAGGAACTTAGCATGCTTAAGAATCAGAGAGAGAGAGAGCAGAGAAATAAGGGAGAAAGGTATAGAACTTCAGGTAAAATGGATGACTGAAGATGTGTCTACTTCTACTCCCGCCTGAAATCTCTCAAATATATAATAATTTTTTAATAAAGAAAGAAAAGAGAAAACAGAAAGGAGAACGTTACCAAAGAAATAATACCAAAAAATTTGCATAATTAAAGGACATGAATTTGCAGATTGAAAGCAAACAATCCAGCCCAATGAAAAAAGGCCTGCAATTAGTCACGTTATTGTGACATTTGGGAACACTTGGAATAAAGAGAGATCCTGGAAACTTCCTGAAAGAAAGAAAGTTGTGTACAAAGAACTGGAAACCAGAATACTATTGAACTTTCCAATAGCAACCCTGGAAGTCAGAAGACATGAAGCAAAGATTTACAAATTATAAGGGAAAATAATTTCCACCCAAGAATTCTGAATCTCACCTCGTCATCCAAGAAAAATAAACATAGTTTCAGACATGCAAGATTAAACAAATATATTAGCTCCTCTGTATGTCTCCTTAGGATGCTACTGGAAGACATACTATAGCTAAATGAGGGAGAGAACTAAGAAAGAGAATAGCATGGGGCACACGGAATGGAATCCAGTAGAAAGGCAAGAGGAAAACCTGAAATGATGGGAAGGAAATGTGTCAGGATGACAAGTTGTGTACCAGGCAGGCCTTGAGACAAATCCCCCCGGATTATGGCAGGAATATGGAAGGCTGCAGGAGGGCTGAATCCAGTGAAGAAAAGACAATGATAGGTTACCTGAGGAGTCTGACCATATTGGGAGGAGTTTTAGAGCTCATAGGCAAGTTTGAGGCTGAAGTGGTGAAAGGGTCACAAAAACTAGGCAAGTGAAAAAAGCAAGGCAAGTATTAACTCTGGGAAAAATAAAATTGTACAAAAAAAGAATGTATGACTAGTACACTACCTGGCTCAGCTGTGGCAAATATTTACATAGCCCCAATTATGTAAACATTAGTGGCCCAGTGCATGAATTCATGCACACTGAAAGGAAATTAATTAGAAGGTGAGGGGCGGGGGGACTGGGCTAGGCAGGCCGGACACGCCCTGGAGCCAACCTCCTATGGTCCCTCCCTAGCTGGGTGCACCTGAAGGGTGTCTGTGGACTCCACAGCTCAGCTGTAAACCAGATTTGGGGCCGACAGTCTCCCAGCAACAACATAACCCATGGCCGAAGGTGGAATCATGAGGCCCCGCGAGGAATCGGGCTCCCTCCTCTCTGGTCCTGGGGTGCATCACCCAAGAACCACCGCTGCCAAGTCACCACAGCTCTGCAGCTCCTGCGTTGAACGTCTGCCCCCTGGTGGTCAGTGCATGTCATACCTACTGGCCGGTCAGCTGGTCCAACAGTGGGACGGTAACTTAGCCTTTTATGTATATAGATTAAGTATTCAACTAATAAACATGGTGATATAATTATGTTGGAAGGATGTGAAGAGGGGATGTTTAGTGTGATGTAAAGAACTAAGTCCTCACCATTCTTACTGGAAAGTCAATATATAGTTCTTTAAAAAGGTGGAACCATCAGCATAAAAAGTTGTTTTGACATATAGTACCAAGCTAAATAGCAGAAGAGATTGCCAGAGAGTTGAAAGTTGTCTCATGGGAGGGGAAAACTGAGGATGTAGCCTGGACCATTGCTTTTTATCATAAGCATTATGCTGCTATTTGACTCTTTTAAAACATGTGCATGTACTTAGATATACATTTTAAAGTTCAATTTAAGAAAAAGAAGTCAGGAGGTGGTTAGAAAGGAGACTAGCAAGACGAGCAGTCACCAGGCCCGGCAAGGCCACACGGGCCACCTTAAACGGTTGGAGCTTTTCCCAAGAGCAACGTGGAGTCACAGAGGGTTCTCTCAGCAAGGGAGTGACAAGGTCAAAACTGTTTTTCTGGCTCAAGACTTCGCTTCCAGTTGCAACATTTAGGGCTGACCTTCTTCCCAAGTCACCCAGGACTGAGGTAGGGAGAGATGGCTTGCGCTCAGGTTCGCACCCCGAGCTGGGGCCCTCCTGCGTTGCAAGGTTCACAAAGGCACACAATTTTGAAGGCCAGGTGCAGATCATCGGGGGTGGGGGAGTTCTCAAACTTGAGTGGGCATAATAATCCCCTGGAGGGCTTGACAAAACACTGATTTCAAGGCCCCACCCTCAAAGTTTCTGACCAATAGGGTTGGGGGTGCTGTTTGAGATTTTTGAGTTTCTAAGCAATTCCCAGGTGATGCTGAGACTGCTGCCTACGAACCCCACTTTGAGAACCACTTTTTCTGAGGGAAGGCACTGCAAAGGGAAGACAAGCAATGGGGGCCAGGCAGGACAAGGACAGACGGAGGCAAGCCCGCGTTAGATACTGGTTGATGGAGAACATCTGGCCAGGATGGTCCAATGTAGGAGGTGAAGATGGGCTAAATTTGTTTGCTCCACCAATGCCTTTAGCACAGCCAGAACGTTCTGAGTTCATTCTCTCTCTCTGGGAGCTACCACAAGGTAAGAACTGTGCCTCCTGAAGGGAGAAAGGGAATACACAGGAACACGGAACTACAGGGACATCGCCTACCATTGCAGAAAAAGGCCAAGTAGAAAGTCTCCTTTGAGGTCCAAAGTGAAGTCTGTGCCTTGAAAAGCACACGGTCAAGGTCCTGGTCCTCACTAGAACCGGCAGAACAGGCTACAGGAGCTTCGGTCGCAGCTTTAGCTCAGGCACCTGCTGAGAGCAGTTCTGTAGCAAAGTAAGGTGTGGTGATGGAGAAGGCAGCTTCCTGAGACCCGTGGTCCTCATATATTTCGCTGCATATTACCATGACCTGGTCCATGACCCATCCAATTAATATTTTATTTTTAATTGATTTTAGAGAGAGAGAGGAAGGGAGAGGGAATAGAGAGATGGAAACACCAATGAGAAAGAAACATCGATCGGCTGCCTCCTGCACGTCCTGCTGAGAATCAAGCCTATAGCCCAGGCATGTGCCCTGACCGGGAATCGAACTGTGACCTCCTGGTTCATGGGGTCAATGCTCAACCACTGAGCCACATTGGCCAGGCCACAACTCATCCAATTATATCAGAATTTCTGGGGGTGGTACCCAGACATCCATCCTACCTAATAAAAAGGTAATATGCAAATTGACCATACCTTTGACACACCCACAGGCCACACCCACCAGCCAATCAGAGCAAGTATGCAAATTAACCCAACCAAGATGGCTACAGCCACAGAGAGCAAAGTTTCCTAGGTAACAGAGGAAGCCAAGCTTTCTGCCTGCCCTTGCCAGGCCTAAGCCTCCACTCAAGCTACAAAGTTTCAATTATAGAAGGTAAACAAATTCAAACAGAATGGCGGCAGAATGGAGCTTGAGAGAGCAGGCCAGGGTTGCCCCCAGCAACAGGGGAAGCAAAGCTTTCTGTACACCCTGTCTGGGCCCACCCACTTAAGTCTACAAAGTTTCAATTATAGAAGGTGTATTAACTGCAACAGAAATGGCTGCCAGCTGCTGAGGGAGCAGCAGGCTTGGCTCCGCTCCAGGCTACAAAGTTTCAATTGTAGAAGGAAAATAAATTCCAGATACCAGGGCCTCCAGTTGGGTTGCCAGGGGGCGTGGCAACCACAGGCCCCTCGCTCAGTCCGCCTCACGCCCCAAGGGAACCCCCACCTGATCTGGGACACCCTTCAGGGCAAACCAGCTGGCCCCCACTCCTGCACCAGGCCTCTATCCTATCTAATAAAAGAGTAATATGCAGATTGACCATCACTCCAATACACAATATGTCTGCCCCCATGTGGTCAAAGATCCTGGCCCCATGTGGACACAAGATGGCCACCACAAGATGGCCAGCAGGGGAGGGCAGTTGGGAGGGACCCAGCCTGCAAGGGAGGGCAGTTGAGAGGGACCAGGCCTGCAAGGGAGGGCATTTGGAGGTGATCAACCCTGCAGGAGAGGGCAGTTAGGGGTGACCAGGCCAGCAGAGGAGGGAAGTTGGGGGCAAACAGGCTGGCAGGGGAGCAGTTAAGCATCAACCAGGCTGGCAGTGGAGTGCTTAGGGGGTGATCAGGCTGGCAGGCAGAAGCGGTTAGGGGCAATCAGGAAGGCAGGCAGGCAAGCAGTTGGGAGCCAGCAGTCCTGGATTGTGAGAGGGATGTCCGAATGCCCATTTAGGCCCGCGGGCAGTCGGACATCCCTCCAGGGGTCCTAGATTGGAGAGGGTACAGGCTGGGCTGAGGGACAACCCCCCTCCGTGCACGAATTTCGTGCACCGGGCTTCTAGTATTTTTATAAAACACCTCAGAGGACTCCAAAGTGTAGCCAGGTTTAAGGATAGGGCCTTGCTATTCAGCATGTGACCCGTGAACCAGCAGCTTGGGTATTAGCTGGGAGCTGATGAGAAATACAGAATCTTAGGGCTTACCTCAGACCCACCCCACTGAATAAACATCTGCTTTGTGTCATTGGAGTAGACGTAAGTGTCTGAGAGGCAGTGCTGGGGGGGGGGGGGGGGCGGGGGTGTCAGGCGGCTTAGGCCTAAGCAGTTCCAAAGCAGGAGGCACTGGCAGCAGGAGCTGGGACACAGCTCCGGGACCACCCGCTCCACGCACGGGGCTGTTTCCTGAGAGAGAGCTCCCACCATTCAGTTCATCACGGGCGTTCCTGAAACACCAGGCTCCATGGAACCACGCTGCAGGGAAGGGGGGTGACTTCGGACAAAATTCGCCAAAATGTTAAGAGTGGCAACCTTGAGGAAGAGGGATAGTGGAGCAGGAAACTTGAGTTTTTGTTCGCTAGTTTTCTGTACAATTTGAATTTCCTAAGTGAGTGAGTGTGTGTGTGTGTGTGTGTGTGTGTGTGTGTGTGTGTGTGTTTGGGAACTGTTGAGGATTATGTTGAGGGTGGGATTATGGGATATTCTTTAACATCTTCTTTATTAAAAAATCTAATAAGTGGTATTTTTAAAAAAGCAATATACAAAGCAAAAGCTATTAGAAATACCAAGATGAATTTGGCAAAATCAAAACCTAAATAGGATACCTTAATAGTATTGCATTGCTTTATCTTTGTCACATCAGGTAGGAATAGGAAAAGAAATAAAAATATGGAAGATACAAATAACTTCATTAATAAGGCTATTTACTAGATATATTTAAAATTCTGTAATCTACATACACAGGATACTCAATCTTAATACATTTTACTTAGCATTTTTAAAAAATGAAACATTTTCTCGCCCACAAAGGAAATGTTAATACCTCACCAGGGGCGGAGGACAGATTTGACTTGTTAGCATTGATCCTTAGTGCCTAGAATGGCTGCTGCTACAAAGTAGGTGCTCAATAAACATTATTGTTGGAGGAAGTCTATATTTTCTCATTTAAATGCAATAAAATAAAAAATTTATAATGAAAGTTCGAACAAATGGAAAGCTCAGAGCATTTGGAAAAGGAAAGAAATTTCCTCTCAAATAATTTCCAAAGTCAATATAATACCCATTGCAACTCGATAGGATTTTTCATGGAATTTTACAAGCTGATTCCAAAATTAATCTGGAAGAGCAGATGTACATGAACCAACCAGATAAATATTAAGCATAACCTATTTTCATTCTATAAGACTAATAACTTTATAAATTATAGAGATTAAAATGGTGTGATATTGGTGGAGGAAAAGACTATTAAATTAGTAGATAATACAACTGAGCAGAGAGTTCAGATATATCCTGTCCATCGATATTAATCTAAATAAGATACAATGTCAAAAGCATGAAGGAATTACATATCATTCAATAAGTGATATTGGGACAACTGCCTCCCACTGAGAAAATATAAAATTAGGTCCTTACTTCACACTATTCATAAGGAAAAAATTCCAATGGGTTAAAGTCCTAAAAGCAAAACACAAAACAACTGTGTTAGAAGAAATAGAGGGGACTGTGCTGTCAACTTGAGGAATGGACAGTTTCTTAGACAAAGCACAGACATCAAAAGCCATAAATGCAAAGTTTAATAAATCTGACTACTCTATAAGCTTTAATTGTGGTGTAAGAGAATGACACCACAAAAGTTTCTGAAAAATAACAAACGTTAAAAATATTGACCATCTATTTAAGAGACAAAGGATTAGGATTAAGAATAAATACAGAATTCATACAAGTCCGTAAGAAAAAGATGAACCATCTAATAATAGAAAATGGACAAAGGACATGAACAGGCAACTCACAGAAAATAAAATACAAATGGTCAGTAATCATACTTAGAAAAGATATTTCTTTCACCAGTAATCGGGGAAGTAACTGCAAAGTAAAATAGAGATACTGTTTCCCACTCATTAGTTTAACATATTTTTCCAAGTTTGACTATAACAAGTATTGGCAGGATGGGGTAATAGATTCATACATTTTGAGAGGAAATATAAAATGTATATGAGAATGTACCTAAAATGGCATTTCCGCTTTGGAGGGCATTTGGACAGGACCACAGTGAAAAAGTGCATACTCCATAAGATGACAATTCCACATGTTCGCTTCTCCCTTGGAGAAACATTGGCCCACATTCCTAAGGCAGCTTGCACAGGATGTCGACTGCAGCATTCTGTAACAGCCAAACCTGGAAACAATCCAAATGCCCCTCAAACGGAACGCGGTTGGACCAACTATATTAAATCCATACTGCGCAATACACTGCAGTAGTTAAAGTGAATCAGTTTGATGTATAGACATGGACAGGAAAAGATGCTTACTATCGACCAAAAAAAGAAAGGTGCGGAACATACAATATGATGCCTTCTATGGTTTTTAAAAAACCACAGCAAAAGACACTATTCTCTTTCCTAGTTCATATACATATGTGCCTAAATGGTCTGGAGTATCATTCAGTACAGCCAACTGAGGTGACGGGGGAACCCTTCTGCTATCCCCTGGAAACTTCCTAGAAATCCTGTATAAAATATCCCCCATTTTCAAAATACAGACTTATCAATTCTCTCTCTCCTTCTCTCTTTAATACACACACACACTCACACATGAGGAATGCACAGATAGTGTAGCATTTAAAAATATTAATGCAATTAGCCCAGTGATATAGTAAAAGTGAAAAACCATAACGTCATCAGATGTGGGGGAAAGCATGTGATAAAACTGCATGCTTGCCCAGCCAAGGTGGTTCAGTGGTTGTCGACCAATGAACCAGGAGGCCATGGTTCGATCCCCAGTCAAGGCACATGCCCAGGTTGCGGGCTCCAACCCCGTTGTGGGGTGTGCAGAAGGCAGCTGATCAATGATTCTCTCTCATCACTGATGTTTCTACCTCTCTCTCCCTCTCCCTTCCTCTCTGAAATCAATAAAAATATTTTAAAAACTCACCCACAAAAACTGCATGCTCATCTATGAGGAGTTATGTAGGAAAGAGAGAAGAGTTTACAGAATCTCATAAGGAGTATTTGTTGGTCAAAGGGTACAAGCGTCCAGTGTGAGATGAGTGTGTTCTGGGGTCTAATGGACAGCACGTGACTACAGTTACCAATACTGTTCTGTATATTTGAAAGTTGCTAAGAGAGTAGATCAGATAAAAACAGGTTTTGAAAAGGTATGCACAGTATGCTCCTATTCATGTAAATTTAAAACACACAAAAGAATTCTATGTATTGTTTATGGATACATACTTGTAATGTAAGCATGTGGGAATGATACTCATCAACAGGGGAAGGAGGGTAAGAAATGACTGGGGGTGGGGAAAGAGACTCCAAAACTCCAATGATGATGAAATGGATATCTGTTATATCATTTTCTATACTTTTTTTTGGTATATTTTAAATATTTCATAATTAAAATTCCTTTTTAAAGAAAATGCATTGGTTTAATATCCTCAAAACATTATCCTTGTCATACATTCACTAAAGATGATATGATTTTTCTATCTGGGAAACCCCAGATAATTAACTGAAAAATACTCAAAGCTAATAAGAAACAGTGGCTATCCCTAGGGGGAGAATTATCGAGGTACTTTCACTTTCTAATCTTTTCAATTGTTTGAATTTGAAAATGATGAACATGTATTACTTTTATATTCAGAAAACAATAATGATATTTTCATTTTGAAAATTAAATAAAATGGAGGGGTAAAAAGTAAAAAAAAAACTAATAACATTTGGTAAGGTAGCAGCTTATGAAATAAATGTGGCAGCAATAAAAGTCTATAAAGCAATATTGAAATAAAAATACAATTTAAAAAAGCAACCCAAATTATTAAACAACAAAAAAAAATGTGCAGACATATGAAGAGAACCATAAAACTTCACATAAAAGGGCACCTGAATAAAGGAGGAATGTTCAGGAATGGGAAGAGCTGATGTTCTGCAGATGTTTATTCTCCTCAACGCCTGCACGCGCACAGCACAGAAAGGAATTCCCACTTATCATTCTACCTTTACAGACCAGCGCTTTATACTTAAGGACAATTAATTAATGGATTTCCATATCACTGAATATTTCGCAGCAGAAGTTCTTAATCGGAACCACATGGACTCCTCGGGAGTCTGGGGGGTCCTTAAACTCACTGAAATTAAATGCAAACCTCTCTGCATGTGTGATGTTTCTGGGGGAGTATTATAGCTTTTAGGAGTTCCCCCAGTGACCTAGTCCAAAGAAAGACTAAGAACTTCTATTATTGATCCTTTCTTTTTCCTTTTTTCTTCTGTAACAGTTTTACTGGATATAGTTCACATGCCATACAATTCACCCATTTAAAATGTACAAATAAGGCCCAGCCAGCATAGCTCAATAGTTGAGCATTGACCTATGAACCAGGAGGTCACGGTTAGATTCCCAGTTGGGGCACATGCTCGGGTTGGGGGCTTGATCCCTAGTGTGGGGCGTGCGGGAGGCAGCCGATCAATGATTCTCTCTCCTCATTGATGTTTCTGTCCCTCCCTCTCCCTCTCCCTTACTCTCTGAAATCAATAAAAAAATATATAAAATATACAAATAAGTGCCTTCTGATACATTCTCAGAGTTGTGCAGCCATTACCCCAAATAGAAGTCCATACCCTTTGGCTATCATCCCCCAAACACCCATCGCCACCAGCCCGCAGCAACCACTCAGGGACTTTCTGTCTCTGTAGATTTTTCTGGACATTTCATAGTAATAAAATCATACAATATGTGGCCCATTGCGACTGGCTTCTTTCCCTTGGCACAGTGTGGTCAAGGTTCATTCATGTAACGTGGGCTGGTATTTCCTTTTTCATGGCTGAGTAATATTCTGTTGTGTGAATATGTCACATTTTCTTTATTCATTCATCAGTTGATAGACATTTGAGTTGTTTCCAGCATGTGGCTTTTATTCATGCTGCGATCATTTACTAGTATGTACATTTTTTGTGTGAGCCTATTACATGATCAACCGCCTATATTTCCTTTTCTATCAACCATTTGTTTAGATCCATATTTGCAAACCCTTTTTTATGATCAACTCCATAAGGAGAAAACTTTAATTAATAAAATAAATTAATCTAGTAATTATTTGAATTATTAAATTATTATATTAATTTATATGATCATCAATAAATTTATTTAAATAACCAATTAAATCATTAAGTTTAATTACTTCTTTTAAAAAATATTTTTTAATTGATTTCAGAGAGGACAGGAGAGGGAGAGAGAGATAGAAACATCAACGATGAGAGAATCATTCATTGGCTGCCTCCTGCACACCCCCTACTGGGCACTGAGCCTGCAACCCGGCATGTGCCCTTGACCGGAATCGAACCTGGGACCCCTCAGTCTGCAGGCTCTATCCACTGAGCAAAACCAGCTAGGGCAGGTTTAATTTTTTCTTAACTAAAGAAATTAAATACTTAGAAGAAAGTATTTAATCCTTTAGAGTTGAGCATTGGAGGGCCACGAAGCATTATCCTATCTAATAAAAGGGTAATATGCAAATTAACCATCACTCTGTCACAAAGATGTCAGCGCCCAGTCCTCTCAGCACCACTGGAGTCCCCCGGTCCCAGGGGGGCGGCCACTGAGAGTGGGCAGTGTGAGTGGCCTGGCAGAATGCTTGCTTCGTCACCGTGGCAACAAGGCAAGCGTTCCACGTCCGGCTGCGGATGGGCCTCTGGGCCACAGAGAGCCCCTGGGCAGCGGGCGCAGAGCGGCCAGGCCCTGCAGAGAGCTACTGGAGCACAGATTCGCGCTCAGGGCTACTAGTAACACATAAGATATTTTGCCCCCCAAGAAATGATATTCACCCTGCTGGGGGCGATGCTGCACCCACTGGGAGAGAATGCATGCTTCAGAGCCTCCACATACTTCCCACCATGGGGCTGATGCTCTGGCTCTTCATTCTCAAGGATGCTTCATACGAAAGAGAACCTGGCTCTTTGTGATAGACGTTGCAAATAACTCCCCCAGTCTGTAGTTTCTTGGGACTTAGCTTCGATGGGTTTTTGCCTTACAGGTTTTTTAAAAATGTAGTTTAATTCGTCAGTCTTTTTATGGCTTCTGGGTTTTGGTCACACTTAGCTAGGCCTTTGCCATTCCAAAATTATCAAAACATTGTTTTGTGGCTCACGCTTTCATTTTTCAGGCTTACCTCTCTGGCCCACCTGAAACTTATTTTGGTGTAAGGTACAAACTAGTGTGGACGAAAAAGGGGCCGCATTCTACACCTGGCAGGAGGCGGGTGTGGTGGGCCTTACAAACTCAGAGACGGAAAACAACCCCCCGGATGGTCTGAACGCGAAAGCTGCTAACGAAAAGCGAGTCGTGGCGGCCACATCCCAGGCCTGTAGCCTCCCTGACAAAGGTCGATCTTCACCTGAAGTGAGCCTGTCCGTGGCCTTTCTGCATCCAAAATAACACCCCTTGGGAATGCCAGTCATCTCTCCAGACCCTCAGGGCACAGCCGTGGCAACAGACCACAGACCCCTCATGGTTACCTTGTTCTCCGAATACCATCTCTCTGTGCTGTCAATGTTTAGTAACTACCTGTACCCACCAGCATAAAACAAGCATGTGTTTCCCTAGTTTGCCTTTTTGTCCAATCCCAGAGATTTCTCCACTTTGCTGCACGCCCCGCCCCCCCCCCGCTGTACCTTAAATCTACCACCCATGGATTTCATGTATGTACTGTCCTTTCATCTCCTCTTTTGATTCTAATGTATAAATTAAGCTGCAAAACTGCCATTCTCTGGAGCACTTTCTCCATTGTTGAGATTTTGCTTCCTGGCAATTGTCGTCAGTTTGACTCAAACTCATAAAAATTCTCTCTTACCACCACATCGGGGATCCAACTTTTCCCCCCGAGATGACTTTTCAATTATCTCAAGACATAGTACTGAAAGATCAATCTTTCCTGCATTGGTATGAAATGCCATTCTATGCTATACTAACCCACTGTGCATATTTGGGTCTAATTCTGAACTTTTAGTCTGTACTACTGATCTGCCTATATATGCAAGTACTAGCACTGCACTGTTCTACTTATTGTAGCCTTGTAATATGTTTTATTGTTTGGTGCCTTATCTCCCCCTCATTTCTTGACGTTTAAAAACCTGGTTTCCTATTTTGGTTTGTTCATTGTTATCTGAACTTTAGAATCATCTGGTTTCATTAAATAATACTGTTGGCATTTTGGTAAAGTCCCATTACACTGTAAATTAATTTAAAAAGATTTGACATCTTTGTTTTGTCTTCTACCCAAGAATATGAAATAAGTTTCCATTTTTAAGTTATCACTTGTGATCCTCAATATTCCAAAATTTTATTCACATGTATATCACACCTTTCTTATTTTGATAAAACACTGAGTGTGTTAAGAATCACAGAGTATGTTGTATCGATATACATGCACTCCTGATATTTCTTTTAATTTTGTACCCAACCACATTATTGAGCTACCTTATTTTAATAATGGTTTTTCAGTTGAGTCTCTTGGGTTTTACAGCTATATAATTATATCATCTCATCTTATCAACTGCAAATAAAGATAATTTAATGTCCCACTTTCTTATTTTCATACCTCTAATATCTTTCTTTAATTACATTGGTTATTTCTTCCAGGACAATGCTAAATAATAGTCCAATAATGATATTGGGCATTTTTGTTTTATCCTGACTTTAATGGGAATGCTTTTAGTGTTTTTCCCATTAAGCATAATGCTGGCTTATGGGTTGAGATGAATCTACTTTGCATGTTAAAGAAATAACTATATTTTCCTATTTTATGAAATATTTTAAAAATTAAGAATAGATATTGAATTTTGTCAAATGCCTTTTCAGTGTTTACGAAGATGATCTTATGATCTTTCTCTTTAGACCTATTCACATGATGAATTATATTAATAAATATTTTCCCACCATTTTATTATGAAATTTTTCAAACATGCCAAAGTTGAAATAATGTTACACCAAAAAGCATCTATCTACCACCTACATTCTACCACGAACATGTTACTATCCTTGCTTTATCACATAACAGATTTAAATTATTTTAAAATATTGAACCATTTTTGTATGACTATAGTAAACACTTGGTCATAGTATATTAGTTTTGTTTATAAGCATGGTTATATTTGGTTTGCTAGTGTTTTAATTTGGCTTTGAGTCAATATTCAAAAATATATGTATATGTGATGTGTCTGTATGACCATGTATCTTTGTTTGCTTCACAAAAAAAAATTGAACTGTAAAAAAAAAAAAAAAGACTTTTAGGCACTAAAACAGTTTTAGTTTTAGTAGCACTGCAATTATTTGTCCCTCAAAAAACTGGTAGAATTCCCCTGTAAAACTGTTTGGGACAGATTATTTTTCAAGAGAGTGGATAAATCTTTAAGAGCATTTTCTATTATTTCTTCTATGTTAATTTGTCTGTTTATTATTTCTTTCTCTTCCGAAGTCAGTTTTGATAAATTCTTTTTTCCTAATAAAAGTATTGATTTCTTCTAGTTGTCAAATGTATTTGCATAAAGTTGAGCAACGTGTCTCTTACAATCCTTATAATTGCCTCTGTATTTATTTTACAATTGTCATGATTATTTTGTGTATTTTTACTTTCTCATTTTTAAAATCAGTTTACCAAACCACTGAAATACTCCTGTTTCCCATCGCAAAGAACCCGCATCTGGAATCAGTAGTGTTCTCCCTCTCTCTCTCTCTCTCTCTCTCTCTCTCTCTCTCTCTTTTCTGTTTCATTGGTGTCTGCTTTTCCCTTTGATTCCCTCCTTCTGATTTTTAAAGGTTTATTCTTTCTAATTTCTTGAGTTAAACATGATGCATTTTGTTCATTCTTACTTGATTATTAATATACATATCAAAGACTATGAATTTTCCTCTGACCACTGTTCTAACTTTATCTTATAGGCCTAATATTTAGGATTTTTGTTATCACTCTTTTTAAAATACTTTGAAGTTTGGGGTCTGATTCCTTCTTGACCTAAGAATTGTTTGAAAGTTCTAAATTTTATAGTCAGATTTTTATTTTTTTCCTTTCCATTTGAGTATTGTTATTTTTACTTTAACTGCATTGTGATGAGAGCCTATTGTACCACCATTCTTACCTTTGTTTTCTTTTTGGGTTAATATGTGGTCAGTTTTGTGAACCAACAGGAGTACTCAGAAGGCATGTGGAAGCACTGTTTCTAATGATTACTCAGTGTGGTCACATATTAGACTTAAGCCACTCTTTATATTTTTAGGTGTTGTACATTATTACTTTTTAATGTATGTCATAAACCTAGGTGAGTTAAAGCCTACTACTACTAATTCATCTCTATTTGTTTCTTCTTGTAGCTCCTATTGCTAAGTGTGCAGATAGGCATAACTGTGCTTTCATTGTGAATTGCAGCAGTTGACATAAATTGTTCACGTTTGTCTTTTTTTATGGCTGAGAATACCACTGAGTCACAATTATTTAGTTGCATTGTATTGCTAGGTATTGAGGTTTTCCTAATGTTTCTTTATTGTGAAAGAATCCTATCCATTTGAAAAGTGAAATGGTATTTCTTTGCCATTTTTGATTTGCATTTCTTAGTGTTAAGATTTTTTGATCATTTGCATTATCTATTAATGAATTATTAATGTTTATAATAATTCATTAGCTAAAAACTTGAGAAAACCTACATTTTGAACAAGTTTACATTTATAAATGTTACATTATATAATGAAATAACACTTATAATTTCTTATACTTTACACACATTATATCATTTTATTCCTATAACAGTCCCATAAGGTCATCATCATCATTTTGAATTGACTCTAAGATTAAATTTTATATATTGACATACCTAAAATTGATTGCTTATGTGTCATAGTTTAATTGGCAGTGTTTTTTTTTCTTTCTCAGTGGCAAAAAAGGTAATTCTTACAATTGATGGCATATTAGATTTAATGAAATATGTTATTTCCCCTGTTTCATAAATGACAGTGCTGAATCTCAAGGATGTTAAGTAATTTGCCCAAGGTCAGCCGACTTAAAACGCTTGGAAGCATAGAGATCAAAATGTTACAATGGTTCTCTCCAGGTGGGAGGATTAGAATTCATTCCCCCTCCTTTGGCTCATCTATGTTTTTTGCAATATGTGCATATAACTTAAATAAAAATAAAAGGTGGAATTGCTTAAAAATGGGGGAAAAGATAGCCGATTCACACTGTTCATCAAACTAAATCTCAGACAGATTAAAGAACTGAATATGGAAAATAAGAGAATTCTAGTCAGAGTGAGACTGGCAGCCGTGTAGCTTTTCAATAATACAAAACAATTCCTCAAAATTAAAATAACACAAAACATTTCCTCAAAATCAATACAGCCGCAAAAGTAAAAGAATCCACAGACAATCTCTTCAACAAAACGAGGTGAGGAAGAGTCTCCATCAGTCCAGTGTGCAGGCAGATGTAGCAGATCGACCGAGTGACAGAAAGGACAGGGCAGGGAGGCAGCTGTGAATCAGGGGCGCCGGGAACTGAGAGTGGACTCCTGAGTGGACTTCTGATGGCCACGGAAGCCCCAGATCTGTAAAATATGTGCAGGCCCAAAGGGAAAATACTCCGTCCTGAGTGGGCGTTAGGCAAGCAGACACGAGAGTCCCTAACAAAACTGGGATATCCCCCACAAACTGCAAGTGGCAGCGGGATATACGAAGGCGGTGCAGAGGGGTGGACTCTCTGGGGCTCCGAGTCCTCAAGGATTTCACAGATATCCAGGAAAGACTCACTTCCAGATGGGAAAGCCTGAAAGAAAACGGCTGGAAGCAGAAAGCGAATTGAACAAAGAGGGAACACTCGGGGGCAGTGAGAGAAAAGGTTCAGAGAACAGGGAGGAGGTCGTTGATAGGAAGCCGATGTTGCTGTCTTCTAACAGCAAAATATAAAGTCTAATGCAGAGCTGTCTAATGGAGTTGTCTGAGCCACAAATGTAAGCCACGTATGTCATATTGCCTAGTAGCCACATTCAAAAAGTAAATGAAAGCAGGTGAAATTAATTTTAATACTGTTTGATTTAATCGAATATACTCAAAATCTTGGTTCAACATGTAATCAACATAAAAATGATTCATGAGCTGGCATACGTTTTCATACCAAGTCTTGGGAATCTGGTGTGTATTTTACATCTCAATTCAGATGACACATATTTCAAGGGCTCCGTAGCCGCATGAGGCTAGAGGCTACTCTATTGGACACTGAAAGTGTAAAGATTAGAGCATCGCCTTAAAGAGCAAGACCCCCCGGAGCAATAGGAAACCCAGGGAGGGAGGCAGTAAGCCTTTTGATTCCAGTTTAGTTCTGAGAAGCGAAAAAACAGTTACACATAGAAACCACCATTTGAGCATTTCACAGCAACAGCAGAAAATGCAGGGAAAGCCACCTGGCCCATTTCTGCCCCTTCCATGGCAACCTTCTCCCAGGAATCTAGGAATAAACATCTTTTTTTAAATTCAGGAAATGAAAAAAAATACAATATAACTGCAAACAAAGGTTTTTACAAGAAAATAAAAAGATGGAGATGGAAATAAATGAAGTACTATCCTGGTAGACAAAGAGAACATATGTGGACACAAAGCTAAATGAGTTGAAAGCAATTCAGAAAATGTGAGAAGCTGCGAAAGAACAGCACATATCAGAATCAAAGCACTCAGAAATGAGATGGCCGGGATACAGGAGAATTTCAAACAATTGGATCAAACTGGAAAACAAAGAGAAAGAGAGAAAGAGAAACGACCCAGAAATAAAGATTAATTTAGAAGGAACGCAAGGGAGGGTAAACACCTTGATGGGAACAGTAAGGAATATGGAGTATATAGAACAGATAAGTAAAGAAAATCAAGCAGAAATGAAGAAAGAGATTAAAAGGACCTGAAAGTGATAGATACAGAAGTAGGTAAAGGAAATCCAACATATGTATAATTGAGGGTCCTAAAGAATAAAGCCTAACCACTGAAACAGAATGAAGCTTTAAAAATGGAATTAAAATATTTTCTAAAACAGAAGACTTCAACCTAAGTATTAAAAGGGCACACTCTGTCCCATGAGCATAAATCTAGACTGGTCAATATGGACACTTAGCTTAGTGATGTTATTGCTCCTTAGAGATAAAATAAAAATCCTTTAGGCATTCAGGTTAAATCCAACTTACTTTTAAGGAAAAGAAAATCAGCATGGCATCAAGATACGAGACAGTGACATTTTAATGTTTTCAAAACGAAGCAGCGCTTTGAAAAATGCAGACGTGGGAAAATGGGCCAAAGATTTTACATCTAGGCAAATTCATACTTAAAGGCCAAAACCCAAATAGTACTGAACACGTAAGACCCCCTGGATTGTAGGTCCACCAGAATTCTGTGCTCCTGCGGTGTCACCAACACTATATACCAACGGGCAGCCAGGCATCGTGGCGAGCATACATATACTGTGTACGTCTCCCCTGCTCATGCACGTGCTCCCTTGTCCCACAGAAGTTGACTTACAAAACACAAAGACAAAATGATTAAGAATCTCAAGACAGCAAAGGCAAAGCATCAAGCCAAACGTAAGCTCCTTTGGAACGCAGGGCCCTGGTGGTGACCCGGGTCTAGCAAAGCCAGATCCCTTCAACTTGTCTCCTTCCTCTGCCCTCTCTTCCTACAACCCATTCGCCATCCTGGAGTCAGTGGTGTTCCTAAAACTCATTATGAACCAGGCCCAGCTCCTGCTGAACACTCCTTCCCATCGCCCTCTTGGCACTCACGAGAACATTCATGCTCTCTAAGATGGGTTACCTGCACCTGCCCACCTTTCTCTTCCACCATCCCATTCTCTCTTGCCCTGCACCCACACTCCTTGCACTGGTCAAACCGAATCTAAGCATCATGTGCCCAAAACCAAATCCCAGTTCTGCATTTCAACTCCCACATTGCTCTTTTTTCCTGTCCCCGGAACCAGCACTTCTGTCTCTCTGGTTGTAAAAACTCTGGGCTCAATCTACTAAGAAAATTATTGCTGGATCCCTGTTTAAGGGGGACTGTAGGTGAATTAAAGATCTCAACATGAATGTTAAAAATCATAGGTTTAATAGAAGCAAAAACGGGAAGGTTATCTTTAGGCTTAGGGGAAGGCAAGGAGGCTTCCTATTCAACAAGACGTGAAAAGCACAAACCATAATGCACAGATTCCCTGAATTTCATGACATCAAAATTAAGAAGTTGTGCTTAATGAAAAAAAAAAATGGGCCAATTAAGAGCCAGATGATAGGGCTGAGATTTTTTTCAAAGTCTAAAACTGACAGGGGGTTAACATCTAGAATATACATGGAACTCTGTAAAGCAACAAGAAGAGAACATCAACTCCAATAGCAAAACGGGCAAGTGATATGACAGGCAATTTACAGAAAAGGAAACCCCAAAAGCTAATAAGCACACGAAGTGATGCTCAGACTCATTAGTCGTCAAAGAAATGCAAATTAAAGGGAGATCGCACTTTACACCTTCAGACAGGCAAAAGCCAGAACGCTGGGTAATACCAATTAATGGCAGAAGCGAGGAAGATGGTCTCCCTCACACATGGCCTTTGGGAGTATAACTTGGTAAAGCCTTTTTGGAGAGTGGGTCCCAAACTACTTATGCAAATTAACCACACACAGACCCTAGGACCCCGAGAAATTCTGACACAGAGGCAAAGTGAAATCTACAAATGGATTTGTTAGAGGAGGAGAGAGATTTAGCAATCTGGGTTGGCCCACACTATTATTATGAAGCCAAGGATCATATGTACAGATAACACAAACAGGCCTTAAAAACATAGAGACAACTGAGAAAATGAAAGAATGGTGATGCTGTACAACGCCAATGACATAAATTATAAATGCAGGCACCTCTGGTGTGTGTGGGTCTTCCCCAAACCTCCAGGGAACTGGCCACTTTTCGCTCGCTCGTATCAGCATGATTGTCACTGATGTAAGAGATCAACATAATTTTTTTGTGTCACCTGGATGAAGTCCAGCTCTCCCTGGGCTATTTTATGACAGAGGACTGGAGAGTTAATATAGCCGTGGGGTAAAACTACAAATAGCTATGGTTGCTCTGTTTCAGATGCTCCTTTCTGATCAAAATAGAAAAGAATGAGCTCGCTGAATCAATAGCCACATACCACGTACCTGAGGCTTTATTAAGCCACTCCAGCAACGACACCATGCCCTACATGGCAACCGCAATCAGGGCCACGGTGATTGACAGACGGAATGAGGTTCTCTGGGGGCAGGGGGGCTGCCTCAGGAGGAGGGGCAGCTCCTTGTTCAACCTGGGGGGAAGGAGGAGAGTACCCAGCAGGCACGGGATCCTGCAGCCAACACGTTGGGTGGCTGTAAGCTGAGGGGGGGATGCATCCGATGGCTTCTCTTTTCTTTGGAAGAACTGCCTTTTACCTTTATCAGAATTAGGGGAGAACTTTCCCAAATAATAAACTATTTCTTGAAGCTGCCATTTTGTTTAAGGCAACCCCACATTCCATCCCATGGAGATGCCCAATCCATTTGGCCAATGCCCTGTTGTCGGCCTGCGGACACCACCTGTGCAGCTCGCTCCGCCCCACCCATGGAGGCCCAGCACCTCCTTCTCCACGAGACCTGGATGAATGGGTTCCCCCTGCCCCAGGATGCTGCTTCCATGAACTTCTTGGGCCCAGCCCTGCCTGTGAGAACCCCACCTCCACTCCACTCACCCTTTGGCAGGGGGCTGGCCTCCCTAGCACTGTCCCTCCACAGATATGCACATACAGACAGATACCCACTCAAGCTCTTCTTAAAGACAGCATATCCATCAACATATCCAAAACACATAGACCCATTTGAGCTCATAGGGCATTCAAAAATGCACGCAGATACATGCACAGGCATACCTATGCACACTAACATACATGCATGCTCACAGATACCATTTGCACATATACACATGCGCACATGTACATACCCTTTACAGACATGCTTAGACTTTCAGGCCCTGCCCTGGGAATCCCTGAGACATACTGATGCATATGCATGCTCAGTTCTCACACATGTACATACACATGCACACATGCATGTAACACATACCTACAATTCCAGTCATCTACTGCTGCAAGCAAACCACCCAAACACGGCGGCTTGAAGCCACAGCCGGTTCACTTGCTCATGGCTCTGTGGGGACAGCTGGTCTCTGCCCCACCACAGCCGGGGCCTCCGCCGAAGACTCGGGCCTGGAGGCTTCTTCGCTCATGTCTGCCGCCTGGGCCGGGCAGCCTTGATGGCTGGGTGCTCGCCAGGCACCTCCCCTCCCCTTGAGGTCGCGGGGCCTCTCCATGTGGCCTCTCTATGGCCTCTCCAGCACGTGGCCTGGGAGTAGCTGGGCTTCTTAAAGGGGCTCCAAGAGTGAGTGTCCCATGAACAAGGTGACATTGCCTCACGTCCGTCATTCTCATTTAGTCAAAGAGTCACAGGTCCACCCAGATCCAAGGGGCGGAGAACACGGACCCACCTCTTGATGGGAGAAATGTGAAGGAATTAACGATCATATTTAAAGTTGCCACACACACGCACATACATATATTATGCACATACACACAATGTATACCTCTAAACATACATGTGTGCATACACACACTTAGGCCTTGCCCTCAGAACCTCTATTCTGAGAGACTTAGACCAACACATATGTGCATATGAACACACATGTAATATAGACACATTCACACAAGTACACCCATCGTCATTCCTAGGCACACCTGTGCACACACACATGCTCACAGCGGCAGGCCCTGCCCTGGAGATGCCTTCTCCAGCACCTGCAGCCACAGCTGCCTGCTCCATGCCCCATGCATGGCTGAGCTGGGCCAGGATGGGCTGGAGGGGCTTGGCTGGTAAGGGGTGGGCCTCTCCCCTTGCGGCAGGGGCCTGGCAAGAAGGAAAACAAATAACCTCGCAGTGTTTAAATAAGCAAAGTTTTGTGCAAAGCAGAGGTTAATGTACTTTATTGTTCAATGTCATGTTTATAGTGGATTGGTGGAGGGAAAAATGTGATTAATTGCCCCGAAGCCCACGGATCTACAATTATTTGGTTGTTGTGAACAAATAAAGGACTCCAGTATTCATCATATTCAAATGAGGCAGCAGAATAAATGATGGGGGGCCGGGCAGGAACAAAACCGAGGCGTGTTCCCGCACAATTGGAAGGCGACTGGCGCCTTGTCAACCAGACGCAGGGTGGTGGCGGGAGCTGAACCCGTTTGTCTCTGTACCGCCGTCAAGGGCTGGGCTGACCCTGCAGGTGCCGGCGTTAATTCATGTCACACCTCGCGCCTCCACCCTCCGTGGTGGGAAAACCAGGCCCCCGTTTCATAATAAAGACTTGTTTCCGACGAGGCCGGGTTTGGGGCGGGGGCACAGATCTTCATTAGAGCCCCTTCCCCGGCCGCGCTCGTTACAGAGCCCAGGTACTGGCGAAATGTGTCCGATCATTCATCATGATTTTGCCCTCCACTTTGTCACAGCGTGGGGATTTAAGGAAGATAGATGGTACAAGATGTTGTCTCCTCCACAGACGCTTTCTGCTCTGGTAAGTGTGTCCGATGCAGAATTATTTTGCCACTTTATTATTTCCTAGTGAGTGTTTGTCAGAGCCTCGCCTCTTGGAAGGAGCGAGTTGTTTCCTGTCACTCAGGGATGTCGCGGGAGCCGTGATGCTTGGCTGGGCTCGCCAGCCAGCTGGAACCCAGGCAGGGTCCCCAGGCGGGGCGGCGGGGGGGTCCTAGGAGTCTGAGCCACAGGGCGAATGTCAAATCCAACAGCAATCAGTGGGGGAGGCAGGCTTTGGGAGCAGGCGGGGCCCGGGGGCGTTGGACACGCTGGGCTGGGGGAGGTGAGGAAGCATCTCCCAGGACCTGGCCTGGCTGTGGGCCAGCCCGCTGCCCGGGGAGCTGTTTGAACCAGTGTCCAAAGGGCTGGAAGAGCTTGGCCTTGAGCGGAGCCAGCTGGAGAGGGCACGGGCAAGGCCGGGGCCTGCGGGGCTGCTGATGGCCTTCAGGCGGCGTGGCCAGTGCTGGTGCCTATGCTGAGCTTCCTGCCCGGATCAGGATGGCCAAGGGGCCATGGGGTGACCAGCAGGGGTGCCAGGTGGGAGGAGATCACATGAGGCTAACGAGGTACATGAGTTCAGCTTGAAGTCCAGCCCAGAGCCGCCCCAGAATGTGGGGATGTGGGGGGCTTCATCAGGGTAGGGCTGGGCCCCGGGGTGGGGGCTCCAGGATCCGGAGGTAAAGCTGCCCCAGGAAGAATGGGGGTCCAGGAGTACCAGCCCGGCCTCTGGGCCTTCCTCTCTTGGGTTTGCTCCGCACGATCGCGCCACTGGCCCATCCTCCAGGGTACCCGCTTGCCACTGTCTCCACTACCCCTCTGCCCCCACTGACTGGGCCAGGGACACTCAGCTGCCCCCGCTGTCAGGCCCATGGGAGAGAAATTTCTGTTTTCTTTGCTTCCCCCCTCAGTCTAGGCTGGTTGAGTCCAGAAGGAACGCTCTTTGGAGGTTTAGGGGAAACTATAGGGACTCAGGAGCCCAAGCAGAGGTGCCTGGGGTGCAGGGACCTAGGTGAGGATACCCTACCTTTCTCTGGTTCCAAGATGCCACTACATCCAATCAGAATTCACCCCGCTCCTGCTCAGGTCCTTCCTCTCTGCGCATTTCTGGAGGCGGTTAAACTCCTGCTCTCCATTCCTGCCGGGGTTTCCAGTGAGAAACCCCAACTCCGCTATTCCGTGCAGTGTTGTGTTGAAAGCACATTTTCCTTTTTAGTCCCGTAGTTTATTGGAATTTTGTGTGTGTGACTTGTCTCCCATGCATTCATGTCTTCATTCTCTCATTCATTTGTTCACTCGGCAAACAGTAAGGACTGACTATGTGCAGGGAGATCAAAGCAGCGGGTGGTGAGAGCCCGTGAAAGGGACCCCCGGGGGGGCCCGGCCAGGCGCCTTGAAGGTGGATCTTGGAGAACCCAGGGAGCCTGGAGCCCGGCCGGGCCAAGGAGGGGTGGGAAGGGTGCTATTCACCACCCTGAGGCCAGGAGCAACGGCTGCCCCCCCCCCTCCATTTCCCAGCACTGCCCGGGGTGGTCACAGCCTCCTGGGCACCCCCAGGCCCTGCTCCTCCCTTTCTTTCTGTTCTGCAGCCAGAGGGGTTCTGCTTAAACACAGACTAATACTGTCACCTTCTGTCTCAAAAACCTCCCAGTGCCCACCTACTTTAAACCTAAACCTTGAACTTGCCATTCAAGGCCCTTCGCGATCCAGCACCAACCTACCCAATGCCACCACTGACGAGCTCGATCTTAGCCCGTCACTTCAGGCTTTTCTCTGCTTGCGTTTCCTCAGCTGTGAAATGGGGGTAATAATAGTGCCTCCTACGGCAGATGCGTTTTCCAAAGATGGAAGCCGTCATGTGTATCCCAGCCCATAAGCTCTGCTTACAAGAACCTCTGACTTCTCCCAGGGGATTCTGGGAACAGTGTGCCCTCCCCTTGAACTTGGGTGGACCTTCCTCGCTGCCTTGACGGGTACGTGACTCCTGAGTCCAGGTCATAAAGATGCCACGTTCTTCCATCTTGTTCTCTCGGGACACTCCCTGTTGGAATCCTGCGGCCATGCTGGGAGGAAGCCAAGCAGCCACGTGGCCAGCCATGTGGGTGAGCCATCCTGAAGCCATCTGCCCCAGCCGGTGCCATGTGGAGCCTAGATGAGCTGACCCTGCCAAGCCCTACAGCAGGCGTCCTCAAACTACGGCCCGCGGGCCACATGCGGGTGTTTTTGCCATTTTGTTTTTTTACTTCAAAATAAGATATGTGCAGTGTGCATAGGAATTTGTTCATAGTTTTTTTTAAACTATAGTCCGGCCCTCCAACGGTCTGAGGGACAGTGAACTGGCCCCTGTTTAAAAAGTTTGAGGAACACTGCCCTAGAGCAAAAGAAATGACAGCTATTGTTTTAAGCCACTAAATTTTGGAGCAGCTTATTGTGCAGCAAGAGGTAACTGAAACACCTATTCCCGGAGGGTTGTTGAGGGATAAGGAAGTGTATCAGTTTGCTAGGGCTGCTGTAACAAAATTCCACAGGCCAGGGGCTTAGACAACAGAAATTTATTCTCGCACAATTCTGGAAGCTGGAAGTCTGAGATCAAGGTATCCGCGGGTTTGGTTCCCTCTGAGACCTCTCTCTCAGCTTCAGAGGCCAACCCTCTCCTCCTCGTGGTCTTCCCTCATACATCTGTGTCCTGATTCCTCTCCTCCCGAGGGTACCAGTCATCCTGGGTGAGGGCCACCCTACTGACCTCATTTTAACTTATTTGCTCTTCAAAGATCCTGTCTCACATGTCAGTTATATCTCAATGAAACTGGGGAGGGGCCTGGTCGATGTGGCTCGGTAGTTGAGCATCGACCTATGAACCAGGAGGTCATGGTTAGATTCCCAGTCTGGGCACATGCCTGGGTTGTGGGCTCAATCCTCAGTGTGGGGGCATGCAGGAGGTGCCGATCAATGATTCTCTCTCATCATTGATATTTCTATCTCTCTCTATCTCCCTTCCTCTCTGAAATCTCCCTCTCTCTCTCTCTCTCTCTCTCTCTCTCTCTCTCTCTCTCTCTATATATATATATATATATATATATATATATATATATTTATATATATAGATATATATATTTTTTTAAAAATATATATATATATATTTTAAAAAAAACTGGGGAGGGGAGAGACCCATTTCTACATACAGTTACATTCTAAGGTACAGAGGGTTAGGACTTCAACACATGCATCTGGGGGAATACAGTTCTGCCTGTAACAATAAGGAAATGCACATGAATACTTAGAGCAGTGCCTCGCCCGGAGCAAACACTCTGTGTAGCTGTGTTATCATTGTACTTGCTGTGCGGCCACCACCGCTGTCATCTGTGTGGCCACACCACCTGCCTCCGTGCCCGCGGACAGCTCTGGGTCCCCAGGCCTCTTCTGAGGCTGTCTCCTCACCCGTTCCCCACGTACCCCAATTCTTCCTGTCTTAGGAGGCCCGGCTCCTTCGGCACCCCTGCCTGAGAGTCTCCCTGATTCCCCCTCTCCTTCCTTTGCATCCCTCAGCTCCTGGTGGAGACTGATTAGCAATTATCCTGGCTTGCTGTATATGCACAGCTTCGGCTTTTTGAGCTGTGTCTTTGTTTTCCAACATAGAAATAGGTTTTTAAAACATTAAAATAACATTACAGCCCAGTTGTTTGAGCACTGGTCCTTGCACCAGGAGGTCACCAGTTTGATTTTCTGGTCAGGGCACATGCCCGGGTTGCGGGCTCGATCCCCAGTAGGGGGCGTGTAGGAGGCAACTGATCCATGTTGCTATCTCTCACCCTTTCCCTTCCTCTCTCTGAAATCAATAAAAACTTGTTAAAAATAACATTATAGAAATAAATTGTGCTCAGCTTAAAAAAAAAAAAAAGGAAGTGTAAAGCAACTAAAATTAAAGGCTGAACCTCTTGGTTTATATCTTTCTGGAAGTGTGTGTGTGTGTGTGTGTGTGTGTGTGTGTGTGATTCTAGGACATCACTGATTCTGGGACGCACCATTGATTTAATTGCACAGTCTTTAGGGAGAAAAGAACTAATGCATCAAACATATATATTAATTGCAAGGTCATCCTGATTTCAGAAATTTAAGATGTGAAAAACATGTACATCTCAGAATCAAGAAAATATAAGTATATATCTATGTTTTTCAAAACGGGAATCTGTGAATACTGTTTATGGCCTAATTTTTAAACATCTGAACGTCAAGGCTTGGCCGTCTTTCCGCATCAATAAATTAATACCCATACCATCTATTTTAATGGCTGCATAGTATTCCATCACATTGATATATGATGTACATTTATTCCTCACTGAAGGGCATGCATTTTTTATTATCATTCGGAAACATACACATTTATAGACCCTTATCCTTAAGATAAATTCAGCATGTGGTAAGAAAGATGAAGCTCTTTGCCCAGGACTTGGCTGTGCAAACCCATGCTCTCCCCAAGGAAGGAACCATTGCTGAACCAGCTGTGGGTCCTCAGCTCGGGGTCCTGTGGCTGAGCCTGGTGCACCATGGGGCTCCGGGAACAGCTGGCCTCCCATGAATACGCTGCCTGGGACTGAGGCGTGTGGATAACTCAACTTTCTGCAATGAGACTTTAAAACAACGACAACAGCGGAATGTTTACTCAGTGCGTGACCATCTCTGGGGCCTCTGTTTCCTATTGCACGTGGGGGTGGGGGTGGGGGACGGGGATTGTATAGGTCAGTGTGGCTGAGTGTCTGCCCTGGCACTGCCCTGTCTCAGAGGATGGAAGCCTGGGCATGGTCCTGAGAGGCACTGTTCTCCCTCGGGAGCCCACCTCTGGGAGAAGCTGGAGTAGAAGCTGGAGGTGGGGGGCACCTGAGAACCAGAGCAAGAACATCTGTGCTGCAGTGGGCTCTGGGTCCCATAAGTGAGCTTGGCCCCAAGTGGCACAAACCACTGGAACTCACCGTGCGTGGTCCTTTGGGTTTCTAGTAACAAGAAGATGAGGCATCATGGCGGCCATTTCTTAAGCACTCATTACGTGCCAAGCACCTACCAATTGCTTAATTACACCCATCAGTTGCCTCCCACTTGTGCCTCGGCCATGGACTGAATCTGCAACCTGGGCATGTGCCCTGACCAGGAATCGAACACGCCTCCTTATGGTGTACGGGATAACCCTTCAAGCAACCAAGCCCCACCAGCCAGGGCCCCAGCACTTTATTTTCATCTCCCTTGCAAGGGGAGAATTACAGCCCCACTTTAGAGGGGACAAAACTTGCACTCAGCGTGTGACTGCCCCAAGATCTCAGCTCTGCCCGTGGCTCCACCAGCACCTCTCATCCCCACTCCCTGCCCCGCCGCCCAGCCGCCCAGCCCTTCTCCCCTCTGCAGCCACCCTGAGCTTTTCAAAGCACCCGGCGACCCGTGACCTTCTTCTGCCTGTGACTGACTTCTTCTGTGGGGTCTCCCCAGGGCCCTTGGGGAAGAGTCCACGGCCCTAAAGATGGCAAACTTGGGATCATGCCAACCCCCTCGGCTTCCCTCACACCCCTCACCTCTTAGTTCTCAGCTCGAAGCTCTTGGTTTCCTCCTGCCTCGAGCTTTCCCTTCGCACAGCTTCCCACTGCTGTTCACTACCTCACCTCTACGCATCCTTTCAAACTCGGCTTAGTGTCCCCTTCTCAAGGAAGCCTTCCAAGGCAGGCCCTCCTCCCAGGTGCAGCCCCTCCATCTTGTTCTCTGATACTTACATACCCATCGTCCTTAGGGTGGATCACAGGTAACTGCCCATGGTTGATCGTTTTGGCCCTACACTTAACGCCAGTTTCCTGTTATCAACCTAGTAAGTATTTATTGCATTATGTCTTCAATGTTGGGCCCCTGACACTTAGGAGATGTCCACCATTAACACAAGGCTCACCCCTGTGTCACCCCAGCACTGTACCCGGACACAGAATAGAACGTCAGTACCTTCTGGTGAATGAATGATGAGGTTGCAAGTTGGGATTGAACCCGTCTCTCTGGGAGAGGTTAGCCAACATGGCCTCCAGTCTACACTAGCGTGGGTGCCCCCCTGATTATCGCTTCGCGCCAACCACAGTTTTCCCAGACACAAGCCCAGGGAGCCGCCCAGGCCCTCCGGAGTGGACAGCACTGGTCCACAGTAGCTGGCTCCAGCGGCCACACGATCTGACCCCAATTTTCCAAGACCACGCCTGGTCTCACTGGGAAGTGGCCAAATGGGCTCCTCTAGATGAAATGTTCCAAGTTTGGGGGCCAAGACCTAGGCGGTGTCCCTCCGAGCCTGGTCCCCCTGGCCAGGCATTCCTGGCATTCCCACCTTGCAGCCTGTGCACTGTGCCCCTGCAGCCACACGGTGGCAGTGTTGGCACCAACTGGGCTCGGGAGGAGCAGACGCCTCATCCTGGCTCCTGCAAGATGCCCTTAGAAGCCTTGGCTGCTGCCTGTGCCCACTGTGTGCACAAAGGGGGGGCGGGTGTGCAGGATGGGCTGCGAGCGCGCACTTGTGTACACATGTGTGGGCATTTGTGTGTGGGAGGAAATGTCTCCATGGATCGGTACAAGGGCGTGTTAGCATTTCTGAGTATGGGTGTGTTTGTGTGTCCCTGTTTATCCATGCATCTTTGTGTCTCTGATTGTGTGTGTGTGTGTGTGTGTGTGTGTGTGTGTGTCTTTGTGCCTAGCAGGGTGTGTATCTGGCTTTGTGTGATCTCTTTCTGCCTCTCTGCACTTCAGTTTTTTAGTGTCTCTGCCTTTGCTTTGTGACTGTGTTGATCTAAGGGTGTGTCTCCCACTGGGCCTCTGGGTGCAGTTAGGAGAGAGCCAGTAGCTGAGGGGTGTGTGTCTGGGTGCTGCATATCCCAAGGTTAGGGACCTCTGAGACCCAGTCTCCCTTCCGCTACCCCCTACCCCCTTCAAACCCCCCCCCCCATCATCTGCATGGACAGTTGCTCTGATTCCAGCCCCTTGGCCACTGGTTCCCCCTGGTCGGGCACCCCTGTCCCTCCCTGCCCTTACAGCTTTCTCTCTGATGCCCCGCCCCCTCAGGCTCAGATATTTGTCCAGATGCACCTGCAGGGCTCAGGTCCCCGCTGACCCCATGACCCTGATGGAACCAACCCCTCCCCAGCACCCTGCCTCTAGCAGCCTCCAGCCGGCCTGCAGCCAGAGGTCCTGCAGAGGGAGGCCCTGCACAGCTCCGCTCCCTGGGGAAGCCGCACCTCTTCTGGGGCCCCGGTAGGTCCTGAGCAAGCAGACTTCAGGGCACGGCATGTCTCCGTCCTCAGACTGGAGGCGCTTGAAGATGGGGCTCTGCCCCCCCTCTGACCTCAGGGTGAAACCATGTCTCTGCTTCTATCACCAGGCCGTGGAGAGAATGTGGCCCCTTGGTCGCCACCTCGTGCCCCGTGCAGGTATTTCACAACAGGGGTGCCAGCTCCCACCCATCCCTCCCCTGCCCTCCCCACCAGGCCAGGGCCCAGAGCGCCACGGCTGGCCACCCTTCCCCGTGGTTATTAATAATTGGGTATTAGTCGAGAGGCGACTATTGATTCCGGCGCAGGCGGCTCCGGGCCGGGGTAATTTATGGAAGCACTGGCGTCCCTGGTGATAAATAATGAGGTGATCGCAGAGACGGGTCACTAGTGAGTGGCCTCCAGCCCACTGCCCTGTCCACGAACACACAGGCTCATAAATGGAGGGAGCGAGGGAGAGCGACCCGGGCTGGCCGTGAAGACAAAGGACGCACCGGCAAGACAGGGGAAGTGGGGGCCATGTGGCGGGTCTGCTGGGCAAGGGGCAGGAGTTACAGACAGGACAGAATGACAGACAAGCACAGGGACACGGCGAGAGACGGGGCAGGAAGAGAAGGCAGATGTGAGGACAGAGAGACGCGCAGTGGGAGGGGAAAGGCACAAAGCCAGAGACTGAGACACGGAGCGAGAGAGCGGGGCCTGCACCCGCATCTGCTGGGAGGGTGTGCGACCGCAGGTCCTGGCTCTCGATTCCCTCCCTTTGATAGGGTGTCTAGTTCACCCGAACGAACCGGGAAGAGGAGACAGGCCTGACCGGGCAGCTGCAGGGACACTCCCTGCCAGAAGCAGAGCTGGATGTGGGCCTCGAGGCGGATTGGGAAGGACAGGCATTCCAGGGTGGGCTCGGTTATGGGCAACCTTCCGCAATTCCCAGCTTGGAGGGACCCCTGAAGGCCCAGTGCATCCACTAACACCTGGGTTCCCTCCATACCTCCCCATAATGTCCCCCGGCTTTACCTTGGCCACCCCCAGGGTCGGGGAACTCATTACCATCCTTGGGGAACTCTGACTTGACAAGCTCCTTCCTCAAAATCCAGCTGATGTGCTGAGCCCCGCGCGCCGCCCCCCCCCCGCCACCCCCACACCCCGTTCTCCTCCCATTCAGGCCTGTACCTGGGAGCTCTTCACAGCCCACCCCTCGCACTTCCTGACCGTCAGGTGCAACCACTCTCAGCTGCTCCAAGCATTCCTCCCAGGCTGGCCAGCCAGGCCCCTCCCGGTGCTGGCTAGGCCTCCGAGGGCGGAACCAGGGATCTGCTTCCTGCTGAGCAGGCCGGCGGGCTAGAGTGTCCTCTTTACCCTCAATGCACAGAGTTCAGAGTCCTCCCCGGGGCCCGGAGGCTTCTTGGCGAGGAGCCACGGAGTCCTCTCCCATTCATCTCTTCTGTGATTTGTTTCACGTAGTCAGGAGCATGACAAGCCCTGGTGTGCAGGCTGTTGAGGCCGCCACCCCCAGGGAGGCAGCTTCGGGCAGCAGGTGCTAACGCAGTGTGTCCCAGGTTGGGTCCTGGTCCTGCCGCTCAATGACCAGGGGACCTTGCACAAGTCCTTGGAGCTGCTGGAGCCCCAGCTTCCTCTAGGACAGTGGTCGGCAAACTCATTAGTCAGCAGCGCCAAATGTCAACAGTACAACGATTGAAATTTCTTTTGAGAGCCAACTTTTTTAAACTTCAACTTCTTCTAACGCCACTTCTTCAAAATAGACTCGCCCAGGCCGTGGTATTTTGTGGAAGAGCCACACTCAAGGGGCCAAAGAGCCGCAGGTGGCTCGTGAGCCGCAGTTTGCCGACCACGGCTCTAGGATAATAGAGCCTGTGGGTATAAGGGGCTAAGAGCAGAGGGAAAGCCCCATCAGTGGTCGCTGCTGTCATTCTCATCCTCCCCGCCACCACCTCTTCCCCCTGCACACGGGGTAGCTTGGGACTCTCTCCTTTAAGTCATTTCCAAGTATAAGAGGTCCCATGGGCCCCTGGTACATGCCGTGACGTGACTGAGCTCATCTCTCTTTGCCCTGGTTCGGAGTCAGCATCTCTCTCTCTCTCTCTCTCTCTCTCTCTCTCTCTCCCCCCAGCCCCTTGGGACCAGCAAAGCTACCTCCGCCTTCATGGCCAGGAACTGAGAAGACAGCTGTACGACTGAGCCCGGGCCCTCCACCAGAGCCCCCTGTGGACAGAGGCTGCCATATTGGTGGTTACTCACTGGCTCTTTGTCCAGCCCACGTTTCCTGCCGCTTCTACAAGTGCGTCCCACCTTCCCTCAGCCTGGCTTCCTTCCCGCAGCCTCACTTCTCTGAGCTACACGCCAGGCCGCCCTGTAGACAAGAACACGGGCCACTCAGATGTGGCTTTTTCCTAACAAACCCATCACTCTCCTGGGCTTACACACTTCCTCCTCCTGGGTGCTCACAGAGCATCGCTTACATTTCATTCTAGCCTCTTAACTGAGATACTGCAGCTCATACCATGATGCTGCTATTACTGATCATAGCAGTGCATTGTTTTTTGCTTTCCCACTTTATAGATGAGGAAGCTCAGAAAGGTTAAATAGCTCATTCCAAGAAATGCAATTTATTGGTCTATACTCTTCTATTTCCTTCTTTTTCTGCATTAAAAACAAAACAAAACTTATATCCAAGGGACATAGCTCACAATGGGTGACTGGACCAGTGTGTGTGCGTGTGTGTGTGTATTGGGGGCGTGGGTGTGGAGGGAACTACAGGGGCGGTAAAAGGAGGGTTACAGTTACTCATATGGAAAACAGTACAATAATTAATAACTAACAGTACAAGAATAAACTCCGTGTTTTGCGTACTCACCACTATAAACCTGCTTCTGCCCCACGCTGTATGTTTAGCGTACTGGGTCGGGACCAGCTGTTTGTGGGGAAGGGAGGTTCCTGAGCCTGAGTGTCATTGTGCGGGCAGGGCAGAGCCAGGGACGCCCGCTGAGGTTGGACCTGAGTGGTTGCTGGGTTAATCTGACAGTGGGTGTAAGGAGGTTGGGGTTGGGGGAGAGTGGAAGCAGGGAGACCTGCGGAGGGTCTGGGGAAAGAAGGCAGGAGACCGGGAGGAGAGGCCAGTGCCGGGCAGTGGGAGAGGTGTGAGGACAGGAGAGGTCTGAGAGTCCGCTCAGAGGCAGGAGTGGCTGGATTTCAGTTGACCAGATGGGGCTGGGGGTGGGAGAACCCCATCCATGGAGGCGTGGTGCCGCCATTCATAAAGGGTAAAGGCCGCGGGGCAGGTGGGGGATTCAGTGTTGGCCCTGTAGAGTCGGAAGGGCCTGGGAGACGTCATGTCTGGGGGACCTTGGAGACAGGGCCTGATGCCCAGGAGAATGGTCTGGGCTGGAAACAGAGACCTGGGGTTGGCAAAGCAGGGTTGGTGGTCGGATTCACTAGAGCGAATGAGATGCCAGCAGGACCTGCACCCCTGGGAGCTGATGTGGGCCTTGGTGGCTGCCTCAGGGCACACCTGTGTCCCCACCCAGCCCAGAGCCCCACTGCTCAGCACAGGGCCTGACACCAGGCTGGCCCAGCCCCTGGAGAAGCACAGCGGGGACAGTGATGGAGCTGAGCGAGCCACAGACAGAGGGCTGGGGAGGGAGAGCTGTGGCCAGCGGTGCCAGGGGATGGGATACCCTGGATTTGGTACCCAGAGGCCATCCACTGGAGTCTCTGGGGGGTGTGGGGGGGAGGTGAGGAATGGAGGGGAATGGACCAGAAGACTGGTTGCAAGGAGGAGGTGATGGGAACAGACATTGATTAGGCACCACTGTGTGCTTTTAACGTCAAATCGTTCCTTCAACAACCCCCCAAGTTGTTCGAGACAATGTGAACACAGCCTAGGAGTCTGCTTTTACCGATGAGGGACAGAGCCAGGGTTGGAGCCCAGATCTTTAAGGAAGACAAGCCCTGGCTGAGAGGAAAGTAGGGACACTCGTGGATCCCCACCCTGGGCCTCAGGCTCCCGAGGGTCCCTGCCCTTTCGGCTCCTGGATGAGCCCCCTAGGCCTCCAGGGCCGCCCCGGCTCCCTGCACAGCCGGCCCTCTGGATTGTCCCTTGTCCTCCCCAGGCCCTCGGACAGCGAGGAGACAGTCCCAAGGCCCCATGGCTGGTGGCAGAAGCAGGGTCGACACCAGGTTGGCTCCCCACGCCTGCAGTGTGTCCCCTGGTCCTGAGGTTGGCAGCCAGGACTCGGCGACAAGGTCTGCCCTTCTGCAAAGCCTCCCACCTGCCTAGGGATGCTGTCCCTCCTCCGAGCAGCTCAGCCCTCTGCGCCGTGCACTGCTCACTCCCAAGGACAAAGGTTTGTTTAGGGCTCTGTCTCCCCCTTTCCGTGCCCCGGAGCCCCTCCCAGCAGAAACAGGGTCCCACCCATCTCCGTGTCCCCTGAACAGAGCCTGGCACTGACAAGGAACCCTGTCATGTGTGCTGAATGAATGAACAAATGACGGAGACCGATGGGTCCCCTCCAGGCCCTCTGGGAGGGGGCAGGCTGGGCGCCCGACACCCTGGTTGCCTCCAGCCCCCCAGTCCCCTCTGCAGGCCACCCGCCCTGTGTGTGTGTGTGTGTGTGTGTGTGTGTGTGTGTGTGTGTGTTGGGGGGGCTTTGTTCCTGACCTCCAACCACAGGGAGAATAAAAGTTTGTGAAATATTAGTTTAATAAGACATGCGACTACTATTAAGGATCCGAGCGGTCCTTATTTATTATTCATGGGGCCGGTGATTTAGGGGCGAACCAGTCCTTGGAGGCTCCTGCTCGGCCGCCTCCAGCACGACTCCCCCTTCCTGCCTCCCCCTCCCATGTACTCCCCGTCTCTCACCTAGCCCCCCTCCCTGCCTGCACTGTGCAGGCGCATCCTCACACCCCTTGCAAGGTGGGGGAGGGCTGTGCCCACCACCCGTGGGTGCCCTGTAACCCTCTCATTGCTGTCGATTCTCCTTAGCATAGGAGGATAGTTCAGGCTGCCCAAGCCTGGCCGGCAGAAGCCCCGTCCCAGCTTTGGGGGAAGCTGTGCGGGGTTGGGGGGGGGGGTCCCTCTTTTACTCCATCCTTCTTTCTGTCTTTCTCCTCCCAGCTCTTTCCCCAGTGGGAGACCTCAGAAGGCCAGGCAAGTCAGAGGTGACCCAATTGGAGGACACACTGGGAGAGTTGTGGCGAGGGGGGTGGGGAGGAGACTGGGTTTCAGCATTTACTTGTGCCCCAACTTGCTGTGTGACCTTAGGCTGCTGCCTTGCCTTCTCTGGGTCTCAGGGATTGGGGTGAATCATCTGAAAGTTTCCCAGCTTTTGGTGGGAGGAAGGGACCTCATAGAATGAAATGCACAGATCTTAGGTGTACAATCCTGAATACGGACTAATGCATATGCCCACGAAATCTCATCCCAACCAAGGCACAGAACACTTGCCTTCTCCTGTGACAATTTGTCTTCCTCCCTGGCAGTCAACTCTCTCCCCACTAGTCCCACTGTTTGATTTCTTTTGCCACAAATTAGTTAGTTGTTCTTGAACTTCATGTCAATGAAATCAGATAGTATGCACTCTTGTGATTTGCATCAGCAAGTTGTGCATTTTTATTCCTGAATAATACACCATTGCATGACTACACAATAGTGTGCTGATTGATACATTTACCTGTTGAGAATCACTTGAGTTGTTTCCAATATGTAGTTATCATGAAAAATGGCTTCCATGAACATTTGTATACAAACATTTTTGTGGAAATACGTTTTATTTCTCTTGGGTAAATACTTAGAAGGGAAATTGCCAAGTAGAGTAAACGTCTGTTAACCTTTTTAAGTAATGTTTAAACTGTTTCCGAAAGGCTGTACTATTTTACACTCTCACCAGCAAAGTTAGTTTTCTGGTTGCTCCATGTCCTTGCCAACATTTGATATTGTCAACTTTTAAACTTTTTCTCCATTGCGTTATGTGTGATGGTATTTCGTTGTGGTTTTCATTTGCATTTCCTGATGACTAATGCTATTGATCAGCTTTTCATGTGATTATTGGCCATTTACATATTTTCTCTTGTGAAGTGTCTAAGTATTTTGCTAAATTTTATTTAGATTGTCTTTTGATTACTGATTTGTAGGACATTAGTTAAATGCTAAGAATACAAGTCTGGCCCTGACTGGGTAGCCCGGTTGGTTAGAGCATTATCTAGAAACGACAAGGTTGTGGGTTCGATCCCACATACCAAGGAGCTACCAGTGCGTAAATAAGTGGAACAACAAATCAGTGTTTCTCTCTCTCTCTCTCTCTCCCTCTCTCTCTCTCTCTCTCTCCTCCCTCCCTCCTTTCCTCTCTCTCTAAAATTAATAAGAAAAAATTTAAAAATAATACAAGTCCTCTAACAGATATATATGCTAATATTATTTCCTAATCTGCCTTACCCATTTATTTTCATAAGTGTCCCTTGATAAAAAGTTTTTCATGTTGACAATGTCCAATTTATCAACTTTTTCTTTTATAGTTCATTTGTGTCCTCTCTAATAACTTTTTGCCTGTGCTAAAGTCACGAATGTATTTCTCCTGCATTTCCTTTATACTTGTAGCTTTTATGATCTGTCTTGAAGTAATCTTTGTGTGTGGTGTGAGGTAGGGGTCAAGGGTTTTTGTTTTCTTTTGTTCCCCATAACTTTATCCAGTTGTTACAGCATTATTTATTGAAAAGACTTTTCTTATTCACATTGAAAGAGATCAACCAAAGAACTTGTATGCATATATGTGTAACCAATGGAGACAGACACTAGTGTGGTGAAGGTCTGGGGTGGGGGGGCGAGTGATGGCTAGAAGGGGTCAACGGGGGGGGAGGAGAGGGGAAGAAGACAAATGTAATACTTTCAACAATGAAGGTATTTTAAAAAACAAACAGAAAACCAGCGGACTGTGTGTGGTGTGATGGTATTGCATTGTGGCTTCTTGGCCCCGTCTGGTTCTGTTGATCCATTGGCTTTACCCGATGCCAGATCTTGCTGTCTTCATTACTACACCTTTACAGTAAGTTTTAAAACCAGGTAGAGTGATTCCTCCAACTTCATTTTCCTTTTATAAGATTCGTCAGGCTATCACAGGTCTTTTGGTTTTCCATAAACAATTTAGAATCCAGTTGTCAATTTCTCCTGAAAGGCCTGCTGGGATTTTGAGGAGGCCCTGAGCTTCTCTGTAGGTCACTTTGGAAAGCGCTGCCTGGCCCCCACCCCTGCGTCTGAGCCGACTCTGCCAGCATGGCCCGAGCCCCGGGGTGGCACGAAAGTCCCCGTTTCTAAGCAGCCACCCTCAGCCACCCTCTTCAGCAACATCCTTTCCTGAAAGATCAGCGTTCCACCCCAGACACTGTCCTTCCCTGCCAACCCAGCCCAGAGCGGGAAGGCTGGGGTGTCCAAGGAACCCCAAACCCAGCCCGGAGCCTGGACTCCGAGCCCAGTCAGGTCCTGGGAATGAAGAAGCAAGAGACTACCTGGCCCAGCGGGCAGCTCTGGGTGAAATGTAAACCCCGTATGTTGCGAAGGTATTTAAGGTTAAACTATTCTCATGTCTGGGATTGGCTTCACAATGACCAAGAAGAGTGAATGGCAATATAGATGAAACATGACTGGTCATGAGTTGATAATAATTGGAAATGGTTGATGGGTACAGAGTGTCCATTATACTTTACAATTTAGAATGTTTGAATTCTTTCATGATAATTTTTTTTTAAATACACCCTCCCCCGTGAAACACCCCCTCCCCCATCAAGTTCCCCAAGCCCGAGCCTGGCCCCTGCTGCTCCCTGGCTAATGGCATCCCCTTTGCCATCTGCAGGGTCCCCAGTGGCTGCCCCACGCCCCCACGGCCTGTGCCTGGCGAGCAGACGCTGACCCGGTGGGAGCATGACCTGGCTGTGCAGTTGGCCGTGCCCGGGCATCTCCTGACGTGGCGCTGGCAGGTGGGTTTCCACACCACCTCAAATGAGTTTTAAGATGATTGAACCACAACAGCTGCCACCCACACCCAAAGCAGGGCCCCGGGCCAGCCCCGGGCCAGCCTGGGCAGGGACAGCCGGGGCGGGTTGTTGGAGACAATGGCAGAGGAGTGGGCAGGGAGGGGTGTGCTGAGCTGATCTTGTAGGATGCTAGAGGCCATGGCAGGACTCTGGCTCTTACTGGATGTGAGGAGAGACCCCTGGAGGAGTGACAGGTTGGAAAGGACGCCTCTGGCTGCTGTGTGGAGGAGTGCCTGGAGGGACCTGGATGGAAGCAGACAGGTGAGGAGGCTCCTGCGCCATCCAGGTTAGAGCGGGTGCAGGCTTGCACCAGGGTGGTGGCAGTGAGGGCTGTCAAAGGTGGTCTGGTTCGGGATGTATGCATGTATGTATGTGTGTGTGTGTGTGTGTTTATGTATGTATGTATGTATGTATGTGTATGTATTTTTAATCCAAGGATCATCCAAGGATATGTGGGGGTTTTCCCCCATTGATCTTTAAAGAGAGAGTGGAAGGGAGGAGGAAGGGAAGAGGAAGAGATAAACAGCAATGTGAGACAGACACATCAACTGGTTGCCTCCCACACTCGCCCTAACGGGGGCCAGGGATCAAACCCGCCACCGAGGAATGTGCCTTGACTCGGAATCGAACTTGTGACCTTGTGGTCCACAGGCCGATGCTCTAACCACTGGAAAAACCTGCCAGGCCAACGATGTGTTTATTGATTTTAGAAAGAGGAAGGGAGAGAGGAAGAGAGAGAAGCATCGATGTGAGAGAAACATTGATTCGTTGTCTCCCGCACATGCCCCGACCAGGGAAGGATCCCGCCGCACAGGTATGTGCCCTGACCGGGAATCAAACCACAGCCTTTCAGTGTACGGGATGATGCTCCTACCGACTGAGCCACCTGGCCAGGGCTCGGGATGTATTTTGAAAGTATGGCTCCTGACAGAGGTGAATGCAAGAGAGAATGTTGGACTCCTCGCCCACTCCCTCAGAAGTTATTGCCATCTTTTACCATGTTCCCCAGTCTGCTCCCTCCTCACCCCTTCACTCACTCTCAAGGGCCCCTCTTGTCTCGTGTTAGTAGACAGAACAGAGCCAGGGGCCACAGCTCCCCAGCTCCCATCGGACAAACCCGCACCATCTCTTGCACTCACACGCCCCACCCTGTCTCCTGCCTCAGAAGAACACAGCGCTGTCCACTTTCCTCTGGTGCATTCGAAGCTCCAACCAGCTGAGCCACACCAGCCGGGGCTTAAATTATTTCCTGGAGCATATTTTTCTTTCCCTCAAAGCTCTCAATCCTTTCTCTGCCAGTTTCCTTAAAAGAGTCCACATAGATCCCCTCGTGGGCTCTCCACTTGGTCCGAGCACATGAGGGAGGGAAGGCGGGGGGAGGGGGCAGGTGAGCCCCCGAGCCCATTCTCCCAAAGTGGCACCTTCTCAGACATGAGATGCACAGAAAAGGTGACCCAGGGCGACGCCAGGCTTACGGGTCCGTCCCTCCACTGTGGACCCTGACATTCTACCATGTCCTTCACCCACGGCAACCTGACTTGGTTTCCCACTTCTTCACTGAAGACGTCTGGGAAGATGCCTCGGAGCTGCCTCCTGCACCCCCTCGGGGAATGGATAGGGGTAAAGGGGCTAGAGAAGACGGGGAGGTCTTTACCCAGGAGGCTCCGACAGAGATCATAGGCCTTGGACAGTCCCAGCCAACCCCGCCCAGTGTGGCTGGGGTAGGTTGAAAAAGGCTCAGGTCAAGGTCAGAGGTTCAGAAAGATGACTGTCCAGAGAGCAAGGGCGGTGGAGGCCTCTGACAGGGTGCTGCCGCATGGACAGGGCTGCCGTCCAGGGTTAACTAAGACACTTGCAGGAATAACAGTTTGCACCAAAGAACGGAAGCCGACTGTCATCGCCGGGGCCAGATTCAGGGATTCAGCACCCACGACCTGTCCCTTAGCCCCAGAATCCCCTTCCCAAATGTGCCGCGGAGGAATCAGCTGGAGTGGGAAGTCCAGCGCCCTGGCCTCCATTGCCCCCACACACCACATCGGGGGGTCTCCTTCCCCTGCTCAGCCTCCTCCCCTTCCCTGGAAGGAGTGGGGGCTGCAAACATGATCACTGCACCAGCCGCCCCTCCAAGTCAGGAGAGGGGAGCTGAATATTCAGTGTCTGGGGAGACAATAAAAGTCCCAGGAAGAACCTGGCTAAGGCAATTACCTCTGCATAAATGCATATATTATTCATCCGTGGCTTTGAATATATAAATAATACTGATACAATTTGCATGCGTTAAAAGGAGATGTAATTACCCACTGATGCCTGTGAGCGCCTGGTATCCACCGGCCACATCCTGGGCCTGCTGCCCCACCCCCAGCCGCCCACCTTTGCCCTTTCTGGAGGCAGAATACATCACACTCGGGTTTCTGCAGTTGTAAGGCAACCAATCTTCGATGTCCTTGGGGCTTTGGTGGGCTTTTGCATGAACCTATGGCTGCTGTGGTTACCCAACTTTATTCTTAAAACTTTGGGCTACTTTAGTATGATTACTATAATTGCTACTTTTAAAATCACATATATATTTTTTTTTTTGGTTACAAAAATAATGCACATTCATTGTATAAAATTTGGAAAATACACAAAAGTTTGAAAAATAAAACTCACCCACGGCCCGTATTTAGCTTATTTCTTGCCAGTCCTATTTTTTTCTGTGCTCAGATAAACTGTTTTTTACAAACATAGGATCACATCATACATAATGTTTTGTAACCTGTTTTTATCTTTTACAATATGTCATGAACAGATGAAGAAATATAAAAGGCAAATAGCTATGAAAAGATGCTCAGCCTCACTAGTAATTAAGGGAAATACAAACTACAGTAACAGTGAGATAGATGTTCACCTATCGCATTGTTAACGATTTAAAATAATGATAATACCCACTGCTGGTGTAGGCACGCAGAAACAGGCTCCTCCCCCCACCCCCAAACAGTTGTTGCTGGGAGGACTGTAAATTGGAATATTTTTTGAAACTGTAATTTAGCAACATGTATCAGAAGACTTAAAAATACACATGCCTTTTGGCCTCTGAAAATCCACTCCTGAGAATTTAAATAATCATACAGATAGAAGGGGACACATTATAACAATGTGAATTATAGTATTTTATCATAACAAAAAATTAGAAGCAACTTTAATAGTCCAGTGCTGGGAATTAGTGTAATAAGTTATAGTCTATCTACACAGCAGAGTCCCATGCAGCCAATTACAATGGAAACACACACACACACACACACACACACACACACACACACACACACGCGCGCGCGCGCGCACACACGCACACGCACATGTGCACACGGACAAAGACCCTATACAATCAAGGGTAGAAAGGTGTCCCCCGCAATAGTATGTTGGGACTTTACGGCCTAATGAGGTCGGTTGAAAAATGTTTTTATTTCTGCTTCCTTCTGAAACCTCATTAAAGGAAAAGGCGTGAAACGGACATCAACCCACCAGCACAAAGTGAAGGTGAAAGGAGATGAGAGATGTCGGGACACGCTGGGAAATGGAATGAGGATGAGGAGTGAGCAAAGCTGGAAGAGACACACATCGAGAGCCAGCTGAGGGGATGCCAACAATGAGATCCCAGCACCCCAGAAAGGTGCAGAGAGTGGGGGCATCGGCTTTCAAGGAAGCAAGGGAGCCGGGGCTGGAGCCGGAGGGTTAGTCCAGCCAAGGTCGGCTATGCTGGAGTGGGGCTTTCATGGAGCCTGCTTTCTAGCTGGGGAGGTAGACTTAGAGTTGGTGAAACAGGATATCAGGCGGCGGTAAGAGCTCAGGAGGAAAGGGAGGGACAGAAAAGACGGGCATGGGGAGGGGTGCAATTTTAGAGAGGGTGGCCAGGGAGGTCTCCCCCAGAAGGTTACATGCAGGTGAGTAGAGCCTTGTATGAGGAAAGGGAGTGAGGGATTCAGGAAGCTGAGGAGAAAAGAGTATTCCCCCAGAGGGAACAGGCAGCAGATGCTGAGGCCCGGAGGTGGACTGCATCTGCAGGGTCTGAGGAAGGAAGCCAGGGTGGGGAAGGCTGGCAGAAGCCGGGGTTGGCGGCCTCAGTGATGTACAGATAGTAATTAAAGCTGATGACATCGCCAAGGGAATGAGCATGGGTAGACAAGAAGACCAAGGCCCGAGCTCTGGAGCGTGCCAGCACCTAGAGGTGGGGGAGGGGGAGGCCTGGGCAAAGGGCCTGGGCAGGGCCGTCAAAGTGGTAGCAGGGAGGCCAGAAGGCTGTGGTGCCTGGAGTTCAAGGAAAGAGGGTGTCAGCTGTGGTCATGCTGTGGTTCGAGAATTGGGGGTGAGTGCCCTGGCAGATGTCCGTGACCCTTAAGAGAAACGTTTCAGTGGAACGGCCAGGGTGGAGCCCATTTCAGAGTGAGGTCAAGAGGGTACAAGAAGGGAGAAACTGGAGCATGTGTTCAGACCAGCCCTGCCCAATACAAACAGAATGCAAGCCGCATAGGAAGTTCTCGGTAGCCACCTTTAGAAAAGCGGGGGGGGGGGGGGGGGGGGGGAATGGGGGATCAATTTCAGTAATAGATTTTTCTCTAACCCAATACATACAAGACATTATCATTTCCACATGGAATCAGCATAAAAATTATTAATGAGATATTTTGTGTTCTTTGTCATTCCCAGGCTTTGAAATCTGGTGTGTATTTCACCTTCACATCTCCGCTGGCTGCCCACGTGTGCTCAATAGCCACATGCAGGTGGTGGCTACCATACTGGACAGAAGGCAATTCTTCCAGTGAGTTTTGGTGTAAGTGAAAGGAAGAGATGGGATCAGAAGCTGAGAAAGGAAGTGGAAGTGAGGTGTGTTTTTAATGAGGGAAATGGAAGGATGTTTGTATGTTGGTGGATTTGGTTGAGAGTCTGCAGAAGGAGCTGTCGGATCTCCCGCCCCTCCCTGGCCCATTTTTCTAACCCACACAGCAAGTGTTCCCCTCCTACCAGCAGGAGACTACATGTTTGTTCTATGGACAATTCAGAAAGGCTCGGACCCAGGCATCCTGACTCAAAGGAAGGTGAGAGGCCCCATGCCGAAAACAGGATGAAACCAAAGACTACATGCTAAATGGCGAGGCCCCCATCCCTCCCGACCCCGATGCCTCACCCCACCCTCTGTTTCTTCTGCCACTTACCTTCTAAAGCTCTAACAGCCAGGAATCTATCCCCAAGAAGAAATGAGAGAATTTCTGAGTTTGTTTTTGGTTTAGTTTGTTCTTTTGTTTTTGAGAAATGCAAGTCCTGGAGAAGTTTCATGGATGCTAACATGTGGGAGTCCCGGTGAAATGAGCACAGCCCCACCTGGTCACTGCTGGTGAAGCCCACCAATTTGCAGGCTCCCCCTGCCCTCCATGCACACAGGGCTTCCAAACTGATTTTCAAAGCCCATAATCTAAGAAAAAAAAAAAAAAGGCTCCTCAAACATTGCCTTCCAGTATTCAATAGGGTGGACAGTTCTCCGCTGCTGGAATTTAAAACATGCTAACAGAAATGTTAAAATTAATAGAGAGGTTCAAAGATAAAATTGAAGAAGAAATCTCCCACTTAGGTACTCCTCAGGCCAAAGCCAAAGGAGCAGAAATGAAAAAAAAAAAAAAAAAGGGAAGGGAAAAAGATTTAAAACTTAGAGGACCAGTTGAGGATATCCAACATCTCACTAATAGGAGCTCCAACAGGGAGAAAGGAGTTCACAATAAGGATAAAACTGAGGAAGAAACACTAGAAGACAAGTTCCCAGAACGTGAGGACACGAGTTTCCAAATAGGAAGGTCCACTGAAGATCCAGAGCAGTGAGTGAAAAAAAAAACCACTATAAAGCCCATCATTGTGGAATTTCAGAGCATTAGGCCCCAAACCATCAACCCTAAAAGCTTCCATAGAAGGAAAGAGACAGATCACATGCACAGAATTCTCAACAGTTACCGTGAGACCAGAAGACAGTGGAGCAAACGTCTCGATAGTTCTGCGAGGAAGTGATTTTTAATCTGGAAGTCTATACACAGCCCAAAGAGTAACCAATTGGGAGCGGGGGAATAAAGCATATTCATAAAAACGTCTTCCCATACGTCAAGGACGTATTGATGGATGGATCCTATGGAACAGGGGGAGTAAAGGAGGAAGCCTCAGGGTCTAGAACACAAGGGAGGTGCAGGGACCACAGCTGTACATGGGCCCAGAGAGCAGGCACAAAAAGTGGAGAATACCTGATTTGGGCCTAAGAAGGAGTATTCAGGTCCTACAATTATTCCCAATAGTCATAGTAACATAAAAATCTAAGTGGAAAAAAAAAAAAAAGCCAGCAGCTATCAACTCCAAGTTGCATAAGAATATAAATATAGTATGCTCAACAGTGAAAAGAAACACACACTGACAGTGAGACCCTAAGCAGAGAACCCAACTGGACCCACCCAGACTTCTAACCTACAGAACTGTGAGCTAATACATAGGTGATGCTTTAAGCCACTAAGTTCAAAGTGGTTTGTTACACAGCAAGAGAGAAGCAAAACAGCTCCCAACAAAAAGCATTTGCTCAGTTCGTGCGCTTCCAGGTGTGCTGGCTGGTTCTAGTGTTAGCTGGACTCGCTCGATTGTCTCTGGTCAGCTGTCCATTGGGTAGGCAGCTCTGCAGATCCATGGGCTAATGGTGGATGGCCTCAGCTGGGATGACCGGGTTCTGCCTCGTGTGGTCCCTCAGCCGCTAGCCCATGTTTGCTCATATGCCAGCTGGGCCGGGTTCTGAGAAAGAGCTGAAAGCTGCTGGGCCTCTGGAGCTCCTGGCACACCATTGCTCCTGCTGCATTCTGTTGGCCAACGCAACTCAAGATGCAGGGAATAGATGTGAGCTCTTGATAGAACTTTCTGCAAGGTCACATTGCAATGGGCATAGATACAGGAAGGCAGGAAAAGTTGGGGCCACGATCAATCTCCTGCCCTCTCTTCTCCCTGAAAAACCCCTGCTTTGAATCTCAAGTGATCGCACCAATCACTCTGTCCCTGATTGTTGCTACAATTGACTGATGCCATTTGCTCCTCATTGCTCACTGAGTTTAGCTCCTGGCTTACTGGTACTCCCTGCAACATTCCTATGTCTTATTCCTTATGGTTTCAAGATACCCCAAGATGATCCCTCTAACATCGTGGGCTTTCAGTGTCCAAGTTTTTTTTCTTCTATCATCTCCTCCACTCCATCTCAGCCACTTACCCTATGGTCATACTGCAGACTTTCTCATGCCAGTAGCATGTCCATAATTTCCATTTCATGCTCCACACTTTCTGAACATCATTTCTGCCTCTCTGGCCTATTCCTTCTATACCTCCACCCACCGAGACTTGCAGTCATTGGTGCCACTTTCCACCTGCTTTCCTTCCTACTCAGCTTCAAATTCACGGCCAGCCATTAAAATCTCCCTTGTTTTCACCCTACCCTTCTCTCACATTAGGATACACACGTGGAAAAAACCCACAATCCAAGTTCAACCAAATTCCTCCCCTGCTTGCAGTCAGCTCAGTGTGACTAGGGAAAACCACACAACCATGACCACCGCTCTCACTTTAAAATTATGACCAGGAGTCTCAACGGGCCCTGACGTGGCCCAGCAATTGTACTGCATTTCCCCAGCCCAGACCTTCTTTCATCTCCTAGATCAGTGGTTCTCAACCTTTCTAATGCCGCGACCCTTTAATGCAGTTCCTCATGTTGTGGTGACCCCCAACCATAAAATTATTTTCGTTGCTATTTCATAACTGTAATTTTGCTACTGTTATGAATCGTAATGTAAATATCTGTGTTTTCCGATGGTCTTAGGCAACCCTGATAGCGGTTCTCAACCTTCTTTCCTCATCCATCAAACACCTCCTCTGCCATCCTTTCTGTCTCAGAACCCACCAGCACATCTATCCACTCACCAGCATAGGCACCATCTACCCTCTGGCTTCTTTCCCATCACATTAAACCAACCTTCCATGAGAGCATTAGATTCTACCCTTATTTTTTAAAATATATTTGTATTGATTTATAGAGGGAGAGGGGGAGAGAAACATCGATGTGAGAGTGGAACATTGATAGGCTGCCAGGCTGCCTCCTGCACACACGACCCTGTCCCCGCCCCCGCCCCCCCCCCCCCCCGCCACACACACACAGGGGACTGAGCCTGAAACCCAGGTATGTGCCCTGACTGGGAATCAAACCAGCAACCTTTTGGTGCATAGGATGGCGCCCAACCAACTGAGCCACGGGGGCCACAGCAGATTCTACCCTTCTTGCTACTCAAGGGTGGACATGGCCCATTGATTCTGCAGCCTGTCTCCCACATCACCGAATTTCCCTCCCAATGAATCATTCCCCTTGTCCCGTTCCTGACATTTCTCCCATCTTATAAATAAAAAACAACTTTGGATTCTGTCTTTCCCTCTATTGCCCTATCACTCAGTCCCTTTTGCAGCAAAATCCTCAGAAGCATCATCTGTACCATCTGCTCCACTTTTCTTCCTTCCATTCTCCGATAAACCCACCACTCCTTGGAAATCACTCACACCCAAGCCACCAGTGACCTCCCTGCGGCTAACTGTGGGGGTCGGTTCCTGGTCTCCCTTCCCGCGGCCACGCAGCAGCACTCGGCACGGCTGTTCGCCCTCTTGGAAGCACGTCCTGCCCTTGGCCTCCCAGCTGTCCGCCCAGCTCACCGCTGCGCACCGTTACTGAGACATCCTCCTAACTGCTCTGTGCTTCCGGTCGTGTTCCCCCCATCAATTCTACTCACACAACCAGAATGATCTTCCAAGGCCCACATCTCATTTCTACAGATCCCAGTGAGAGCAGACCTTCTTAAACCAGTGGCTGGTGCCAATATTATCACCTTATTTTTGTGCCATCATAGGAAAAAGGTTAGGAAGAACTGAGCTAGAATATTCCCTAAAGTATTTTTTTTAGGATGACGTTCCTAGTGTTTTCTTCCCTGTAGAAGTACATCAGCTGCTTTCACACTGGACAACATGGGCGTAAAATTCTGATGCCACCAATGCTTTCCCTCACCACTATACAGTTTGCTGCGTTGTTGTTTTTAGTATGTTGAGTAAGTCTGGATGCTCTGAACCCTCTATAGTTCTTTCCTTACAGGGAATTATGAATGACTAACTACAATTCCCAGCATGCACCTCTCTTGTCCTGCTGTTCTTCTGGTTTGATTTCCTTAAGAGCCTCTCAACCCCACATGGGTGACACCCCGCAGCACTTCTCCACGGGGATGCATACATACTTCAGGGAGGCCTTGATTCAGGGATGGGAGAATGATGTGTGTAGTGGGGGTGGGGGTAGGATGGTTAGAGGGCATCCTTGCTCCTGGAAATCTTGCCCATGGGCTGGCAAATTTTTGAACCAAAGCTCTGGTCCCAAGTGCTATTAAAACTTGCCATTTTGTGTGTGTGTGTGTGTGTGTGTGTGTGTGTGTGTGAGAGAGAGAGAGAGAGAGAGAGAGAGAGAGTGCGAGAGCGAGCTTGGGGTGATAGGAAATCATAAGGCACATTTAGAAAGTCCTTTGGCTTATTTTTTCAAACTGTCAGAGTTTCTATTATGTTCTAGATACTCTGAAATCCATCTCATCACTTTATCCAGAGCAATATGTTAGGTGAGTGCTAATATTATCCCATCTTACAGATGAGGACGGCGGTTATAGTAAAAATGTTCCCAGTGTTACCCGGCTAGTGAGTGACAGAGCTGATATTCAAGGGGAGAAGCATACAGCTAAATGCCCAATCTCCCCCTACCCCTCTCAATTTAAGTGAAAGCCACGTAACAGAAAATCAACCATTTGAAAGTGTACAATTCCGTGGCATTTAGTACCTTCACAGTGTTGTGCAACCATGACCTCTATCTAGTTCCCAAACCTTTTCATGACCCCAAAAATAAAATCCCAAGCCCTTTAAGCAGTCACTCCACATTCCTTCTCAGCCACGCTGGAAACTCCATCTTTACAGGTGGCCCTGCTGCCACCACATGAGCCCTGTCACCCCTGCCTGACTCCCTCCCCAGCAGCCCTGCCCCAGGCCAGGCCCCTCACCAGCAGGTGGGAGAAGCCCTGCCCCAGGTGAGGCCAGCTCCCTGCCCGATCCCTGCGGCCTGGTGCCCTCCCACGCACCTGGAGCCCCTCCCGCGCCCTGTACTAACCGTTGGTTGCCTGCCTCCGCTTCCTACCCGGGCCCAGGCGCTTTCACCGCAGGTCAGGAGTCCTGCCTGGGTGGCGCCCAGGCTCTCTGCCATCACTACCACGTCCCCGAGGCCATGCAGCTTGGAGCCCAGAGGCCACTTGTCCCAGTCCTGGTCCCCCCATCCCGGCTCAGCATCTCCCCTCTCTTCCTGACCCGTGGGCCTCTGCTGTCTGGGGGGACAGTTCTCAGCCCTACCATATCCTCCCATTACCCAGAGTCCTCAGGGTCAGCGGCTCTGAGTGGTCCTTGAGCCTTCTGCCCAGGCTCAGCACAACAAGCCGCAGGAAATTCGGTTCAAGTCCATCTTCCTTGAACATGCACGCTTGGCGCAAATCCACGTGTCCCTTCAGGACCCTTGTCTCCACAGAGAGCGGCTTCTGGAGCCGGAACATCTTCAGTCTGACCTTGATGCAGCCAGGGAGAAGGCCTGTCTGCCCGGCCCCAGACAGGTCACCTGCTCGTGTCTGCGTCTAGTCCACATTAATGGCCACATGGCATCTGAAATTAATGACGAGGAGACCCGGGGACCTCTCCCATTAGCTGGCCTCCACGGCGGCATGGCTGCCGGGGCCTCTCGGCCCTTCCCTTCCCGGATGACTGAGTCAGCCAGGTCTGGAGCCCTGCTTGTGAAGGGTCAGTTAGAATCCCATCAACAAGACCACAGGGATGGAGAGGAATGTCTACCCAGGATTTCTGACGCTTGGATCACCCGTGCCTGGCACGTGGGGAACCCTCAAGACGCCCTAGCTGGTTTGGCTCAGTGGATAGAGCGTCGGCCTGCGCACTGAAGGGTCCCAGGTTCGATTCTGGTCAAGGGCACATGCCCAGGTTGCAGGGGGTGTGCAGGAGGCAGACAAGCAATGGTTTTTCTCTCATCAGTGATGTTTCTATCTCTCTCCCTCTTCCTTCCTCTCTGAAATCAATAAAAATATTTTTAAAAAAAGAAAGAAAGAAAAGGTTGCGGTTATCAACGTTACTGTGATTGCCCCATGCAGTGGTTAAGGCACATTTAGAAAGTTAAGGGTGGTCCTGGGTGGACCAGCTCAGCCTGTCTCCGGCTGTGTCACCCCGTGCCCCTTTCCTGACAGCTCTCGGTTCCCTCTGTAGAGTGTCACCGTTTACAAAGTTGAGAAAGTGAAAATGAGACGTTATGTGTGAGATGCCTGGCTCATAGTTAACCCAGTAAATGCCAACTGCATTTATGTAGGGCAAGCCGGTCCTGTAGGCACTGTTTATTATTACTAATTCTAGACCTCTGCACACGTTGTCTGTGGGACTGCAGGGCATGAATGTTTGCATATGCACATCTACAGGTCTAAGTTCCTAAAGCCCAGGAGCATGTCTACCTCCACTCGCCCTCCGTCCTCCCAGGTCACCAGCCCATCACTGAGCAGCTCCTTAGGGCTGGGGGTCAATCAGGGGAGGCACTGCCTTGGTCTAGCAAGGTCAGTGTGTGTGTGTCTCTGCGTGCCTGGGTCTCAGTGTGTGAGCGAATTGGTGCATGGCTGTGAGCACGTCTGGAGGGATGGCTCCACGGGTCTGTGTTTCTGTGTAGGAGTGTGGCCCTGTGTGCATTAGCCTGCATGAGCTGACATACAATTCCACACACTGAGTGGCCTGAACAGCAGCCATTTGTTTTCTCCGAATTCTGGAAGCTACAAGTCCATGGTCTAGACATTGCAAATTTGGTTTCTGGGGAGAATCTCTTCTTACCTTGCAGATGGCCACCTCCTCGCTGCGTCCCCACGTGGCCTTCCCTCTGCACACTCGGAGAGAGATGTACCTTTTCTTATAAAGGTTCCCGTCCTATTAGATTAGGGATCCACCCTCATGACCTCCTTTAACATTATCTCCCTAAAGGTCCTATCTCTAAATCCAGTTGACCCTTGACCAACATGTTTGAACGGCATGAATCCACTTATACAAGGATTTTCTTCAATAAACACCTGGACTGTTTTTGCCCCCCCGTTGAGGATGTAGAGTCTGAGGATGTGGAGGCCCAGCTGTATGACTGATCTACACCACTTTAGGTAGGGGAGTTGGGCACTCGTGAATGTTGGTATTTGCCAGGGGTCCTAGAACCAATCCCCATGGATACCAAGGGTAATGAAGTTGTGGGGGAGTCAAAAGTTACACACAGATTTTCAACTGTGCAGGTGTTTGGCACCCCTAATCCTCTCATTGTTCAAGGTTCAACTGTATAGTCACATTGGGGGTTAGGATTTTACATATACATTTCAGGGGGAGATAGGGTATAATTCAGTCCATGGCATTGTGGGACTTGTGAGCGCCCGTGTGTGTGTGTGTGTGTGTGTGTGTGTGTGTGTGTGTGTGTGTTTGCTCATGCCCATGCGCATGTACATGTGTCTGTCTGCACATGTGTTTGTGTGTCTCTTCCTGCAGCTGGGTTGGAGGGGGGCGGTGAGGAGCCACACCTGCCAATCACCCCCTCCCACCTGCGGCCGGGGCACCGACGGAATCCAGCGTGGGCTCCTCTCTGCCGATCAAGACCTATAAATAAAGTTGTCTCCCTGGCATGTTCCACACCACACGCGGCTCTTTAATAAAATTGGCTGAGATTTGTGGATAAGCCTGAAGCAAAGTCAATGCTCGGTGTCAATCCCACGCTAAGAGGGGCCTTCAGGGGTCAAGCTGCTTCCTGTATATGATTCCCCATCAAAGATATGTCAGCGGGTGCTAACCAGCTCCTGGAGGGCAGGGAGCCGCGAGCGCTGACCAGGTTCAGGTGGGTTCGCGGTGCCGGTGTGGTAAGTGGGAGGGGAGGAGGGGACACAGCCAGTGCCACTTCCCGAGGGGACTCAGCGTCTCCTCAGAGGTTTGGGACCAGGTCCATCCTCCCTGTCCGAGCAGGAAGGAGGGCAGGCCGCAGCTCCTCCCCAGACACTTCCAAGCCTCCATCCTTCCAGCCTGGAAGAGGCGTGTTTAAGGGGTGCAGCCAGTGTCCTCCCAGGTCTCTGCTGCTCCCCAAAGGCTGCAAAGAGCCTCTGCCCAAAGCCACATGCACAGTCTTCGGAGGGTGTGGAGGGTCCCCTGGCTCCCCAAGCTCCCGCTGATGACTGGAATGTGTGGGGGCGCCCATCCCCTCCGGGTCACTCGGGAGGAAGAACGTCTAATAGGCGTGCTGGCCACAGTCGGTGAGGCAGAAAGAGGGGAAATCAAAAGAAGTTTGGTTTAATTAAGTATCAGGAAGATTTATGCAACTTCCTCTCCTTGTCATAAATATTAATGAGGGCAGACAGCAGCCAGATCCGGAAGCAGCCACTGGCCCCCTAGCCGGCTGGGGAGAGCTGAGGAGGACTGGGCTGGAGGTGAGGAGGGCAGCAGCTGCCCTCAAACACACACATACACACACACACACACACACACACACACACACTCACTCACTCACACGCACACTCACACGCATGCACGGCTCCTACCCGGGGCAGATGGTGAGCTGAGTCCTCTGCCAAGCACTTAACCAGGAGTGTGTGTTAAGGAGAGGGCATGGCCCCTTCTTGTCCCCTGTCAGGCTGGTGTTTGGGGCAGGGCTCCCCCTACCTAGCCGTGTGGCTGATCTGCTCTGGCCAGAGCGGGAGTGTAAGAGTCACAGTGAGTGACAGGGAAGGAATGTTTGGGGGGACTATGGACCAGCACTCCATAGTCGGGGGCCTGGGTGTGGAGTCAGGGGTAGTGTGTGTGAGTGTGAAAGAAGGTGAAATGAGGATCCCATGAATGAGCTGCACTGGGATGGAAAATGGGGGGCGGAGGGAGGGAAACCATGGAGCCAGAAGTGGGGACGGGGCCCAAGTCCCACAGAGAGCAACTGTGAGTCAGAGAAACAGAACAACAGAGAGTGATTACCAGGAATGGGCCCCACAGTTATGGAGGCTGACAAGTCCAAGATCTGCAGTAGACAAGCTGGAGGCCCGGGAAGGCCGAGGGTGTGGGTCTCGCCCAAAAGGCAGCAGGCTGAGGAGCCGATGTTTTGATCTAAGTCCCCAGCTCATCCAAAACACCCCCTCAGGCACACCCAGAACAATGTCTGACCAACTATCTGGGCACCCCGGGGCCTCGTCAAATTGGCACAGAAAATGAACTCTCACAACAACCTTGGCTCCATCGAGCAGGGTAGCTCTGGAGGCAGCTAGCTCACGCCTGGCATCCTGGTCAGAGCAAGACCACGGAGCACGTACCCCAATCCCAGCACCCCCGTTTGGTTAAGGTGCTTGGGACTCTGTGCACAAAGCTGGGGGCAGCCGTGGAGAGCGGATGCTCTGGGAGCCAGTGCCCTGGGAAGTGGTGGAGGGACCCCAGGGGATGGGAGGGTGCAGCAGGTCTGTGGCCCTGGCCCCGGGTGGGGCTCAGGGTGGCTTGGAGGAATGGAGAGTGAGGTCGCCAGGAGCACCAACGACAGATGCTGACAAAGCGCCTGCTTCAGCGAGACCTGAATCTCCTGAGCCCCCTTCCTGCCGTGCCCCATGCGGGCGCTCTGGAAGCACGGCCTCGGGAACCCCGGCAACTCACAGGCAGAACTACGGTTGTCACTGGTACAGAAGCAGGGGGGCTTCCACGCCTGAGTGGAGGGGCGGGACTAGAACCCACGTCTGCCTGGCTCCACAGCCCGCTGTCCCGGGCTTGGGCTGCACCCAGCAATGGGAGCAGCCCCCTGGCTGAGGACCTGCTTCTGGGGAACTCTGTCGGGCACGCATCTCCCTGGTTTTGTTGGGAGAAACAGGAGAAACCCAGTTTCCAGACCCCACCCCCTCACTGCGGGGAGCTGGGCTGGAAGATGGGGTTTAAGACACAGCCACCAATCCACGGACTCCCCCACCCTGGCCAGACCCACCTCTCCCTCCTGTCCCTCCCACGGCCACTCAAGCCCAGACCGAAACATCCCCCATGGATGCCCAAGTCACGGAGACTAATAACAATCACTCCCAAATTTTTGAGGGCTCCCTAAACACCAACACCCTAAATGCATCCTTTCACTTCATTTCAGAACAAGCCTGGGAAGGGAGGTGGTAATCACCCCACTTATGGATGAGAAGGTCAAGGCCAGCGACATCATGTGGCTCTCCCAGGGTCACACAGACGTCACTAGTGGATCACATGAGAACTCTGGGGCCTGTGATGCCAGACTTCCACATTCAAGCCCGAGATTAAAGGGCGGTCCCAGGTCAGCATCAGCAGCCTCTGGGAACACGTTAGAAATGGGAATCCTCAGTTCCCTCCCCAGACCTCCTGCACCGGAACTCGGGGACCTGAGTCTCAAATACAGGGAGTCCCAGAGAGTGAAACCACCGCAGGAACCAGTGCCGGGGAGGAAAACCTGAACTGTAATTGGCAAAGTGAGGGAGGCTCCGTGTGGACAAGACCAAGACTTAGAAACTCCAGGGGCACCCAGTCATGGGTTCCCCCACACTTTTGTCAACTCCAGGAGAAGAAGAAAAAAAAAACAACCCTCATGCTTCAGGCAGGGGAAGGAGAAAAGGAACCATTTTTAAAAAGACCAGCGTACCCTGGTCTTCTTAGCAAGGCTTGCCCTGGGGAGAAACTGAGTTAACAGAGCCTGACTGGTGGGGGGAAGGGGAAATAGCCCACTCCAGCCACTCTAGCCATCCTGTCCGACCTAAGAGGGGACGTGGTAGGGTAAGAGGGGGGGGATTGAGAAATGTTGTGAAGTTCACAACCAGAGGCAAAGACTCAGTAAAAAAAAAAGACCGAGATCTAATCACAGGACTACAGACTACTTCCCCTCCCCCACACCTCACCACCACACGACCAAAGGCCTCTTTACAGCAGTTTCTTTTACCTCGTGTCTGGCTATCAAGAAAAAAACAACAAAGTAAAAGACAAAAAAAAAACACACCATTATGAGAGACAGAACAAGCATCAGAATCAGACCAGGCAGGATGTCGGGATGATCGGACCAGGAATTTAAAACGCATATGATTCTTATGCTAAGAGCTCTAAGGGACAAAATCAGCATCCATGCAACAGCAGATGGACAATGTAAGCAGAGAAACGCACGTCCTCAGAGAGAACAAAAAGGGAATGCTAGCGACCAGGTGCACTGTAACAGAAATGAAGAATGCTTATCAGATAACACTGTAACAGAAATGAAGAATGCTTTGATGGGCTTATTAGGAGACAAGACCCAGCTGAGGAATCTCTGAGCTCGAGGATCTATCCACAGAAATCTTCAAAACTAAAAATCAAAGAGAACAAAGATTGAAGAAAACAAGAGAATATCCATGGAATGCGAGACAACTACAAAAGGTATAACATACACATGATGGGACTACCAGAAGGAAAGGAGAGAGAGAAGCAGAAAACACTACTTCAAACAACGATGATACTTCCCCCAAATTAATGTCAGATACCAAACCACAGATCCAAGCAGCTCAGAGAACACCAACCATGATAAATGCCAATATATATGTACACACACATACACACCTCGGCGTATCATTTTCAAACTACAGAAAATCAAAGATAAAAAGATATCGTGAAAGAAGCCAGAGGAATAAAACACCCTACCTAGAGAGGAACAAAGATAAGAATTACATCCAACTTCTCCTCAGAAACCATGCCAGCAAGAAGATAATGCCGTGAAATATTTAATGTAGTAACAGAAAGAAAACCACCAGCATAGAATCACATACCCTGTGAAATGATCGTTTCAGAGTGAAGGAGAAACAGAGTTTCTCTGACAGCCAAAAATGGATGGAATTTGTTGCCAGTGACCTGCCTCGCAAGAAATGTTAAAAGAAGTCCTTTAGAGAAAAGGAAAATAGTATATGCCGGAAAAGGTGGGGAAGTTACCTAGTGCAGTGGTTGGCAAACTCATTAGTCAACAGAGCCAAATATCAACAGTACAACGATTGAAATTTCTTTTGAGAGCCAAATTTTTTAAACTTCAACTTCTTCTAATGCCACTTCTTCAAAATAGACTCGCCCAGGCCATGGTATTTTGTGGAAGAGTCACACGCAAGGGGCCAAAGAGCCGCATGTGGCTCACGAGCTGCAGTTTGCCGACCACAGACCTAGTGTATCAGTCAGCTATTGCCACAAAAATGCTACCTAACAAGCCACCTCCCAACTACAATCATTCATTCTTGCTTACCCATCTGGATGTCACCTGGGCATTGGCTGACCTCATCTTGCCTTAGCTGGACTCGAGTCCAGAGTGTAGGGCCCAGGTGTGTTCTGTGTGTCTCCCAGTTTGGGGGCCAGTAAACTAGCTGGGCTGTGTGTGTTTTCATGGTGATGGCAGAATGGCAAGCACATTTCGGGCGTTTAAAACGTTTACTCTCATTCCATCGGCCAAAGTAATTCACACGGATGAACCCAATGCCAAGGGGCAGGACACACTCTGCACAATATGAAGAGACGAAGGTGTGGATGTCTACATGTACTGCAGAGGAGTAGAGATTTGGGTCCATCATTCCACCTGATTTCATTACCTTCCCTGTTTCATTCTATGGGCCTGGTGGAACCTAAAGCCAGCACCGAAGAGAGTTACCACAAAAACTATGTTACAGATGAAACTATTTTATGAGCTTAGATTGTGAAAATCCTTTAAAATTAGGAAATTAGAATAAATAATGATAGCCCTAAAATCATATTTCACAACCAAGTATGGTTTACCCCACAATTTTAAGGATTACTTAAATGTAAGAAACCCAATAACATAGTACATACTACTAGAAGGACCAATAAAAAAGAGAGAGAGAGAGAATCTCAATTGATGCAGAAAAGAGAATAAAACTTGACACTCATTACTAATTTTAACTCTTCAAACACTGGGGCTGGGAGACTTCATTAACATAATGAAGAATACTTACGTTAAAACAACCATAGAACTGCACTTATGGGGACACATTAGACACAGTCCCTGTAAGCTCAAAAGCAAATACACATGCCTACTTGGATCTTTATTCAACATTTTCCTGCTCAATGCAATAAAATATATAAGCAGAGATAATAGTTTAACTACTAGAAAGGCGACTAGGAGATCATCATTGTTTACAGATGATACAATTATATGCCTAGAAAACAGAAAAGCATCAACTGAAAAACGCTTAGGATAAATAAACAGTCAAATACAAAATAAATATTTGAAAATCAATAACTTTTCTATATGCTAGCAATAACCAGTTATAAGATATAAGAGAAAATAGGGTCTATTTATAATAGCAATAAAAGCACACAATTTAGCAGTTACCATAACAAGATTTGTGCAGAAATTGTGTGTGGAAGATGCTGCCAACCTTTACTCAGAGATAGAGAGGACTGGAACAGACAGAAAGGCACAGACTTACCAGGCTCAAGGATGGGAAGATGAATGTGGTTAAGATGTGGATTCTTCCTGAATTACTTTATAGGTTTAATGCAGCTCCAGTCAAAAGACAAAGTGGGCTGGACCAACTCCATCAAGTAATTCTAGAGTTTATCAGGAAGAATAAAGTTTCGAGTACAGGTGAGATATTTTGTTTAAAAAGGAGGTAGTGAGGGAGGACTACCCCTATCCAAATACGAACCTGATTGGGCACTAGTGTGTGATTTAAAAAGAGTGTCATGGTGCTCCAGCTGGTTTGGCTCAGTGGATAGAGCGTCAGCCTGTGGACTGAGGGTCCCAGGTTCGATTCCGGCCGGTGAAGGGCACATACCTCGGTTGCAGGCTCCCGGCCCTGGTCGGGGCATGTGGGAGGCAACCAATCGATGAGTCTCTCTCACATCGGTGTTTCTCTCTGTCTCTCCCTCTCCTTTGCACTCTCTCTAAAAATCAATGGAAAAAATATGCTCGGGTGAGGATTAAAAAAAAAAATAGGAAGGTGAGTACCAGAGTGTCGTGGTTTTGGTATTTGACAGACACCTCAGCAGAACATGATAAGCCACTTGAAAATAGACTTTAGTGATAAGAACTTACATGTACGATGTTGCAATCGCATATAAGTTCCATTGACATGTAAGATAAGTTGCATTTGGTTGCATATAACAGGCACCTGACTCCTGGTGTTTAACCACTGCCTGAGAGCAGGGCCCCTCTCGTGAAGTGAGCTGGACAGAGGTGGACAGTTCCAGGATGACACAGCTACTTCAGGAGTAATGCTTCTTCCTTCCTCCTCCACCATGCTCAGTGTGTGTCCTTCTCTCTCTCTCTCTCTATATATATATATAGATAGATATAGATATAGATATAGATATAGATAGATATATATGGATATACACACACACACATATATACATACATATATATACATATATATACATATATATATATATATATATATATATATATATATATATATATATATATATAATTGATTTCAGAGAGGAAGGGAGAGGGAGAGAGAGATAGAAACATCAATGATGAGAGAGCATTATTGATTGGCTGCCTCCTGCACGCCCCACACTGGGAATCGAACCCAGGACTCTTCGGTCTGCAGGCCAGTACTCTATCCACTGAGCCAAACCAGCCAGGGCTCGGTGTGGTATGTCTTTCATCGTGAGTTTGAAAAATGGCTGCTCTGTCTTGAGACATCCCACCCACATTACTAGTAGAGACCTAATGAAGGAAGCCGAAAGGAGGGAGGAAAGGGGAGAGCAAGGGCAGGGAGAAGGGGGAGGAGAGGAACAAGGAAGGACCGGTACCCACACTGAGAAGCAGGACTCTCCTGAGAAGTCCCCAGCAGACAACCACTTGTATCTCATTGGCCAGAACCGAGTCCCACTGCCACCCCAGCTGTAAGGGAATCCGGGAGAAATGCTTTCTTTTAGTTATTTCATTCTTCAATCACAGTGTGTGTTAAACACTATGTGGCATCAGTTTCAGGGGTGCAGCACCAGGGATAGACAGGCACGTAGGCTGCCGAGTGTTCCCTCCGGTAACCCAAGCGCCCACCTGGCGCCATAGGCCATGGTTGCAATAGCGTTGTCTGTATTCCCTGTGCCTCCCCTTACATCCCTGGGCCTATTTCGTAACTACCCATCAGTGCTTCTCAATCCCATCACCTTTTCCCGCCCGACCCCTACCATCCCTCCCCTGTGGCTTCCACCAGTCTGCGCTCTGCACCTGTGAGTCTGTTTCTGTTGTGTTTGTTTTGTAGAACACATGCCAATCCTTGTGAGGGGGGAGGGTCGGAAGGAGCAGCGATGTGACAAAGGAGGTTAGAGAAAACATCTGTTTTCATAAAACAAAAGACAAACTCAAGTTACGTTTTTATCGTATCAATTACCAATATAATCTCCACAGGATTTATAGGATTAAGAGTAAAACAGGCCCTTGGACGGTGTGCTCAATGGTTAGAGCACTGGCCTGAGCACTGAAGGTCTCGGGTTTAATTCCAGGTTAAGAGCATGTACCTGGGCTGCAGGTTTGATCCCAGCCCCAGTCCCTAGTTGAGGTGTTTGTGGGAGGCAACCAATTGATGGTGTCTCTCTGTCTGTCTGTCTGTCTCTCACTCTCCCTCTCTCTCCTTCCCTCCCTCCACTCTATCTAAAATCAATGGAAAAAATATCCTCGGGTGAGGATGAACAACAACAACAAAAGGTAAAATGGGAAAAACCTAGAAGAATACACATGCAATAAAGACTATATTTTACTTGATTGAAAGGAAAAGGACTTTGCAGGCTTATACCCTAAGGAATCACTATCAAAGGAACATATTGATGAATTTCACTGGAATCAAATAATTCAATTCTACATGTTAAAAATCCCATTGACAAGATTAAAAGGCAAACAACTAACTAAGGAAAGGCTCATAAAGGGTTACCATCCTTACTATATACTAGAGACCCGGTGCAAGAAAATCGTGCACTCAGGGATGTCCCTTAGCCCGGCCTGTGCCCTCTCACAGTCCAGGAGCCCTCGGGGGATGTCCGACTGACGGCTTAGGCCTGCTCTTCCCCCCCTCCCCCGCCCCCCCACAGTCGGACATCCTTAGCACTGCCGTGGAGGTGGGAGAGGCTCCTGCTGCCACCGCTGCACTAGCCAGCCATGAGCCCAGCTTCTGGCTAAGAGCACTCCCCCTGTGGGAGCACACTGACCACCAGGGGGCAACTCCTGCATTGAGCGTCTGCCCCCTGGTGGTCAGTGCATGTCATAGTGACTGGTCGTTCCGCTGTTCGGTCAATTTGCATATTAGCCTTTTATTATATAGGATGATATGTATCAATCAGGGGCAAATGAAACCCCCAAAAAAACAATGTTGGCCAAGGACCTGAGCCAGTAATTCATGAAAGACAGGGCACTTTGTGAAATCATAGGACACAATGTGCTATTTTGAATAAATTTTCTACAATATTTTTTAAGAAAAAATCTAAATCAGGTTTGTAGAAAACTCAGAAAACACAGACCAGCATGAAGATGAAAACAAAAATCACGATTTCAACAGCCGAGAGATGATAGCTTTTCGATATGAGTCATTGCACTCTGGTTTTTCCCCCTCAAAAAAATGCATTTTAATGAGTTCATTTTTCTCTTTCTCTTTTCTTTTGTTTATCATCCTTTCGGTGACTGCCTCACACTTCACTGTGCTTTTGTTGATTATTCCCCTAGCGGGGCACATTGCTGCTCCCCTCCAAACTAGCCTTCTACTGAGAACCACAAGGGGAAGGCTGGGCATTGGGTAAGCAGCTAGCAGTGCTTCCACAGGAAGCTGATATGCTCTCACCTCACGTAGAGGAGGCTGTGAAAGGTAGAGGAGCACGTGACGTCTGATAGGCACTTACTACCAAGACCACACAACTCCAATGAAACCTAGCATTTTACGGTTCCACTTTTATAGTTTTCATTCATTATGAATGGCAAATAATAGCAAAGGTAAAACCCTGGAGAGTTTTATTCCTACTGCACTTATCCACACACAGGCGATAATTATAAATTTTGTGCAAAATACAAAAATCAACCACCCAACAGCACTCAAAGGTGAATAGGTTCCACTTTTTTTTTTCCAAATGGGTAGGAGTAGGCCTTCCTTTCCCCCACTGCCAGCACTGACTTCCCTCCAGCACCCGGGACCTGGGCTGGCTTCCCTCCGACCCCGGCTTCATCAGGAAGGATGTCCCCATATCACTTGTGGAATAAATTTTGAACTATTTTGGCCTATTTCTATTTTATTTTATTTTTTAAATTTTTAAAAAAATATTTTTTATTGATTTCAGAGAGGAAGGGAGAGGGAGAGAGGGGTAGAAACATCAATGATGAGAAAGAATCATTGATTGGCTGCCTCCTGCACGCCCCCTACTGGGGATAAAGCCTGTAATACAGCCATGTGCCTTTGACCAAAATCGAACCCAGGACCCTTCAGTCTGCAGGCCGTCGCTCTATCCACTGAGCCAAACTGGCTAGGGCTTGGCCCATTTTTAGATTCTGGTCTGTTCCATTATTTTGTGTGTCTACTTACACATCAGCACCAAACTGCTTTAGTACTGCAGCTTTGTGCATTTTTAGTATCTGTAGGGCAAATGTATCAGCTATACATTGGTGTGTAACAAACAAGCCAAAACCTAATGGTTTCAAATGCCAACTTATCTGTTCATGACTATGAAAATGAACGGGCTTATTTTGCTGAACACATACTGAAACTAATCAGTATCTTTACCCTACCTCCAAACAATACAAGGACCTTAACACATTTTAACTCAAATAACCCCTCCTGACTTACATGCTATTTTTATCCAGTATTTTCTTCTATCCTTTTGTAATCCTTCCAAGTTTGATAGGTTCTTTTACTCTTTTATATGAAAAACTAGAGGCCCGGCACGAAAATTTGTGCAAGAGTAGGCCTTCCTTCCCCCCACTGCCAGCACCGGCTTCCCTCCAGCCCGGGACCTGGGCTGGCTTCCCTCCGACCCCGGCTTCATCAGGAAGGATGTCAGAAAGGATGTCCGGAATGACGTCAGGAAGGACGTCTGGTCTAATTAGCATATTACCCTTTTATTATTATAGATGTTTACTTAGATATACACATATGTTCACCATTTTCTTTATACATCATTCCTATCTACATTTTGAACTTTTCTTTTAGAGTCATTTTTCTTCTTTTTTAGAAGGTCCTTTAGTAAAAGACGGAATATAAAGTCTCTGTGTTTTGTTTGCAGTAAAATGTCTTTATTGGATAATATCTCCTCACACATTCTCTCTCCCTCCATGCTCGCTCTTATCTCCTTCTGGTGCTTTGGGTCAATGAGCTTTTAGATTTCATTGGTGATGTTCAGATTAATCCGAGTGCAGGCGTTGTCAGCTGGGTCACACATTCACAAGTGCCCATCCGCTTTGATTTCAATCGTTGGCTGGTTTTGTTTGAGGTCCATCTCAGAGGTTTCATGTTCCGTCTGCTGGCTCTCACATCCACTCCTCGGCCCTCCTCTGCTCTGGTCTGGGTCAGGGTAGGGGATGAGGACTGACCCAGACGGGCTACATTTCCCACCTCCTGTATCAGCGGGATGCCAGCTGGGTAAGTCCCCTGGGAGGCGCCGGCAGGATCTTGGAGGGCTGCGAGGGGTTGGCGCTCCGCCCTCTCCTTCAGATGCGCATCCATCATCAGCTTTGCATTTTCCCTGACTCTCGCTGGACCACTGTGCCTCTGGCGCCAGCCTCCTCCTGGCGGCCTCGGCCTTTGGTCTCCGGCATCAGCTCTCGTCCCTGGGTCCCTCTCATGGTGGCAACTTCTCGCTACTGCCCATACCTGGGTGGCCTCATTGCCCGCCATCGGGCTTCTGGGCTCTTCTATCACGGCCACCAATCCCCATGTTAAATCCCCTCTGGCTGACACACCCAGAGTGTGTTTTTTGTTGTTGTTTTGTTTTTTAATTCCTGGACCTCATGAGCATTAACTGAGGCTTTTAAAAAAAAATATTTTTTCTTTCTCTGTGCTCCAGAAGAATGTTAGAGCACTGCTATTATCTTTCTTAGGTTTGAATGAAGTCACCTTTGAAATTGTCTGGACCTCACACTCTTTGAAGTGGGAAACTGGGAGAATTTCTCAGTTTCTCCCACGATTGTCGAAGCAGAAAACATAGGTTACGTATCAGATCATCCTTGAAAAGCTCTACGACACAGATACTATCTTTTTAAGGTAGACGATAAAAAATAGAGTGGTTTTTGTTTTGTTTTGCACAGATTTGCCCGCCTCCAGATTTGGCTGAAGCCCAAAGTCTCTGTCAGAGAGACTAGAGGTACGGTCTCAGGACGAAAAACTGGCGTGAGAGACTCGTGAGACAACCAGGAGCTGGCTGAGCTGGGTTCCCACCGTCGGTGGGATTCAGGATGTGAGTTGTGTTGGCATCGAGACAAAGTTAACAGGAGAAAGTTCTCTTAACGTGCAAGGACCTTGACCTCTTCCCTCCAGCTGCTAACTGTGCTTCTGCAATTCCAGGAATAACCGTTAAGAGAATCATTCCTACTTCTTGCTTCACATTTTTTTTTTATCCATAAACCACCACGATCACTTTGACCAGTACACAACCTCCTTTCAGATCACTAATTTATTCATGAGCTCATTAAGCATGGACTGAGCAAAGGCAGTGCCAGGCAATGTTCTAGATGCCGGGGCTGCAGTGGCAACCTCCCAGACCCTGTCCCTGCCCTCCTGGAATTTATGGCCTCGCAGTCAATGTCCGGGGGTGGGGCCAAGGAAGGCTGCTTAAGAAAGTGACATTTATGTAACTTAGGGATGAGCAGGAGCTGACCTGGCTGTGTTATATATATGAAGGTTATTTCAAGGGGGAAAAAGAACTTGGGGAGGGGGAGTGGAGAGGAGGGGAGGTGTTTAATGCGAAACCCTGGTTTTCTCTCTGCATGCCCTCCTTATTAAACACATTTTTTAAATGAAAAGCATCTTCAGTGAAAGGACCAGGAAGCAAGGGAAGGAGGGAAGAAGGCCTAAAGAAAGACAGGGAAGGAAGGAAGGAAGGAAGGAAGGAAGGAAGGAAGGAAGGAAGGAAGGAAGGAAGGAAGGAAGGAAGGAAGGAAGGAAGGAAGGAAGGAGGGACAAGAGCAAGAGAGAGAGACAGAGAGAAGAGCACAGACCACCTCCCTTCTATAGTGGACACAGGTCTTGCCATCAGCTGTAACTGCCTTTGGCCAGGTGACCAGACTTCTCTGAGCCTCGATTTCCTCCTCATGTAAGAGGTTCGTGTCCACACCCGCGGGGCTATCCTGAGCATGGAACCAGGGCAAGTTTGTGGACCTGCCTGATAGCTGAGACTGGATCACTCACCTCCATGCACAGGAATAGATATTTTTATGGCTCTTTACATTTGTTAACCTGGTTTCCGTGAGAAACTACTTGGGAACCATAGCCAGAGCGTTAGTGATCTAAGACTCCCCGAGGCCAGAAATCCAGGGACCTGGGCCCAAGGTAGGGCCCTCGGCCCAGGGCTCGGTGTCTGCCCCAGCCCAGCCCAGCGCGGGCATTCAGGAGCTCTCCCCACTCCTGTGTACGAATGAGGTGATCTTTCAGCTGCCCTTTGTCTTGGAAAAAAATTAATTCTCATTTGCATTACCTCGTCTAAATGTCACCCACCGATATTTTGTTAGACATTAGCGGTGCTGGCAGGGAGGGCCGCGGGGTGATTGTGTTCTGCCTGGTGCTAGGATTTACATAATTTCAGACAGCAATTAAAGAATCCTGGGGAATTTTTTTCTCTCTCTCTTCCAACCTCTCCTACAAAGAAAGTGTTCGTTTACATTAAGCGCTCAGCTCCTCGCTGTTCATTTGCATAAAATTAAAGGTTTTTGTGTTCCCGAACAGCAGGGTAACATTTAAAATTCCGTTTTAAAAAGCTCACCTTACAATAATAAAATGTTAATATCATTTCATAGGCAGTGCAAGGTTGCCAGATGCCTTTCACTTCCAACTTGTATCCAGTGCTAACTGTTTTCCCCTTCCATCTCCCTCTCCTCCATCTCCCTTCCCTCCTCACTCAGTCTTTGTCCCTCTCCATCCTTCCCCAAGTCTCCTCCTCTGCCTCACCCTGCCTCCCTGTCTCCTTGGTCTTGCCCCCTTTTTCTTTTTCTAAATGGAATCCAAATGTCCTCAACCCTCACCAGCCTGAGGCCATGGAGCAAAGTGAAGTTTTCACATGATTCAAGGGACCACCCCATGAATAATGAGTGAAGCGCGGCTGCCGGGTTCCCGGGAGCTCCTGTTTCCGCACTGATCCCCAAGTCACTGCTCATCCCGCCCTGCGTCCCATATGTCCTGGGCTCCCCGAAACCAGAGTCCATCCTAGTCACTCTCGCCTCGCCCCGTGGAGCCCAGGCACTGCCCTAGTCACCGTGGATGTCCATGACGCCTCGTGACGGTCACATGTCACCCAATGGTGCCCCTGATGCTCTTTCCTCTGAGCATCCAGGACACGGGGCCAACATCGCTCGCCTTCGCCTCATTCACCAGTGGTCTAATCCCGGCTGGCACTGGTCCCCAGGTAGAGACATACGACATAGACAAGGGGCCTTGGCCACGAAGATGAAGGGAGGACCGATTTTCTCACACAGAGAAGAGATTATTCACTGGAGGGAAGAGGGAAAAGAGAGGGACAGAGATCTGCGGGGCCAGAGTAGGAGGGGTTGGGCCTCACCAGGATGAAGAGACAAAGGGGCCCAGAGGGAGCCTGCGGTGTGGGATAAGGCGAGGTTTCCCACACTCCATGCATCATCCCAAAGGAGGCAAGGATGGGAGTATGAACCGTGGAAGGATGAGATTTTTCCCTCTCCCGCCATAGCCCATGGATTGAGAACTCAGGATGAGAAATGATGCTGAGGCATGGAAAAATGGACAGTTTGGTTTACTGCATACCACAGTGTTAGAACTGATATTCATACCCACACCAAAGAGAGAATTCTTTAAGGTGATAGAAGCTTTAAGGGGTGAGGAGGCATTAATGAAGCAGGGGGGGTGGCTTTAGTCATTCCAGCTAAGGCGTCGGTGTGCGGAAGGCCCTGAGGAGGGGGGATGTGTAGCTTGGGAGGGCCTGAAAGGTATGAGCACGTGGGGCACAGGAAGCCGGAAAGGGGCAGGCAGAGAAACAAGCAGGCATGGCCCAGACACAGGGGAACGCAACTAATAAACTGCCCCTCCGGACACCCAGACATTGCACTTACCCGATTTGCTGTCTTAGGTGAGACCAGAGAGTTCAAGGAGACCACGTCTGAAGAACTAAAATGAAACGATGAGAATGACGTCTTGCCAAATAGAGAATGCCAGTCAAGGCTTAGAAGTTATAAAAAGGAACCAGATAGAAAATCTGGAGTTAAAAAGTACAATCCCTAAAATTTTAAAAATTCACCCAGAGGGGATCAATAGCAGATTTGATCAGGCAAAGGAAAGAATCAGCAAATTTGAAAACAGGTCAGTTGAGATGATTCAGTGAGAGGAACAGAACGAAAAAAAGAATGAAGATAAATGAGCAAAGCCTAAGAGACCTATGGGATGTCATCCCGCCCATCCATAAACACATACTGGAAATCCAGACGGAGAAGAGAGGGAGAAAGGGGCAGAAAGAATGTTTGACGAAATAATGGCCAAAAACTCCCCAAATTTGATTTTGAAAAATCATGAATCTACACACCCAAGAAGCTAAAAGAACCTCCATTTGGACAAGCCCAGAGATACCCACACAGACACGCATTGTAATCAAACGGCAGAAATACAAAGACAAAAGGAGAATTCTGAAAGCAGCCAGAGAGAAGTGACTAGTTACACACACAAGGACTCCTCAATAATATAAACAGCCAATTTCTCACATGAACCAAGAAGTTGGAGAGAGAAAAATTGTCATCGAAGAATCCTAAATTTAGCAAAACTATGCTATAAAAAAAAGGAGAAATTAAGAATACCAAAGCCATTCAACGAAGAAGAGTCCCTTCAACAAATGGTACTTGAACAACTTCAAAAGAATGAAATTGGACCCCAATTTCACACTAAACATGAAAATTAATTCAAAATAGATTAAAGACCTAAATGTAACAGCTAAAACTATAAAACGCTTGGAAGAAAAGATAGACATAAATGTAAACCTTCAAGACAATGAATTAGGCAGTGATTTCTTAATACCAAAAGCACAAGAAACTACATAACATCAAAACTAAAAATTTTGTGCATCAAATGACATTATTAAGAACATAAAAGAATCCCCACAGAACTGGAGAAAATGTTTGCAAAAAGTTTACGATGCAGGCTATATAAAGAACTCTCACAACTCTACGACAAAAAGATAAATAATCCAATTTAAAATGGGCAAAGGACTTGAATAAATGTTTCTTTAAAGAAGATAAACAAATGGCCAATAAGCGCAGGAAAAAGATACTCCACATCATTAGTCATTAGGGAAATGAAAACCATAACCACATGAGATACCACTTCACACTCGCTGGGATGGCTAGAATAATAATCGTTTAATGGAAAATAACACGTGTTGGCAAGGATGTGGAGTAATTAGAACACTAGTATATTGCCAGTGGGAATGTTTAACAGTACCGCTGCTGTGAGAAACAGTTTGGAAGTTCCTCAAAAACCATAGTTACCATATGACCCGGCAATTTCACTTTTAGGTACCTACTAAAGAGGATTAGCAACATGTTCACACACAAACTTGTACAAATGTCCATAGTAGCAATATTCATAAGAGCCAAACAGGGGAAACAACCCAAATATCCATTAACTGATAAATGGATGAACAAATTGTGGTATATCCATACAATAGAATGTTGTTATTCAGTCATAAAAGGGAATGAAGTTCTGATACATGCTACAACGTGGAGGAACCTCCAAAACATTATGCTAAGTATAAGAACCCAGAACCAAAAAGCTACATATTTTATGATTCTATTTGTATGAAACTAGAGGCCTGGTGAATGACATTCATGCACTGGGGGCGGGGGGAGGTGTCTCTCAGCCTGGCCTGCGCCCTCTCGCAGTCTGGGACCCCTCGGGGGATGTCCACCTGCTGGCTTAGGACATCACTCGGGGGGGTTCTTAGTGCTGCCACGGAGGCGGGAGAGGCTCCTGCCACCGCCACTGCACTCACCAGCCGTGAGCCTGGCTTCTGGTTGAGCGGCGCTCCCCCTGTGGGAGTGCACTGACCACCAGGGAGCAGCTCCTGCATTGAGCGTCTGCCCCCTGGTGGTCAGTGTGCGTCATAGCGATCGGTTGTTCTGCTGTTAGGTCTATTGCATATTAGCCTTTTATTATATAGGATGTCCAGAATAAGCAAATCTATAGAGACAGAAAATAGAATACTGGTTGCTAGGATCTGGGGAGAAGGAGCATGGGGAGTAACCGCTTAATGGGTACAGGCTTTCTTTTTAGGGTGATGGAAATGTTCTGGAATTAGCTAGTGGCGATGGTTGTACAACATTGTGAATATACAAAAAAATATCTCACTTATACACTTTAAAATTACTTATACCATTTAGAGAGAGAGAGTGCAATGATATAATAAAGTAAATGAGGCAAAATAAAAATAAATCAGAGTAAAGGGTATATAGGTATTTTTGTACTGTTCTTGCAATTTTCTGTACTTGTGAAATTATGTTTTAAAATACTGGTTTAAAATGATACATAAATGTACAACTCAAGAAATAAAGTGACCATCAGAAGGATCTTTGGTCCTGGGAGAAACATGTGTCTCTGTGTATCTGGACAGAAAAAAATCGAAGAGAAACAACAAGAGAGAAAAAGGGGTGAGTGAGGTGAGAGGAGCTGTGTGGGCCCAGCCTATGTATGCCTCTGTGCAATGCGCACAATAATACATACACCCTGGAGTTTGTGGGGGGGCTCAGGGAGATACAGCAGGTACAATGCTAGGCCCAGTAGCAGCATGTGGTCACGACCTCAATAAATAATTGTAGTTATTACTAGAGAACCGATGCATGAAATTTGTGCAAGAGTAGGCCTTCTTTCCCCTGGCTGCCTGCACTGGCTCCCTCTGGCACCTGGGACCTGGGCTTCCCTCCGGCCACCAGCCAGCACCCAGTACCCAGACTTCCCTCACATCCCCGGCTCCATCTGGAAGGTCGTCAGGTCTAATTAACATATTATGCTTTTATTATTGTAGACTAGAGGCCTGGTGCATGAAATTCGTGCACAGGGAGGGCAGGGTTTCCCTCAGCCCAGCCTGCACCCTCTCCAATCTGGGACCCCTCAAGGGATGTTTGACTGCCCATTTACAGAGATCGGGCTATGGGGGTGTGGCCAGCCTGGGTGAGGGGCTGAGGGCTGTTTTCAGGCTGGCCACACCCCCCAGTGATCCAAGCTCCCAGCCCCTCCTTTTTTTCTTTTTTCTTTTTCTTTTTTTCAGTGCCTCCTTGAGCGCAGGGCCAGGGCCAGCTGGAAGCAGGTATCTGGGATTTATTTATCTTCTATAATTGAACCTTTGTATCCTTGAGCAGAGGCCAGGGCCAGCCAGGGCGGGCGGGAAGCTTGGCTTCCTCCATCACCAGGGGCAACCCAAGCCTCCTGCTTGCTCCAGCTCCGTGGCCACTGCTTCTTTGTTGGGTTAATTTGCATACTTGCTTCTGATTGACTGGTGGGTGTAGTGGAGTGATGGTCAATTTGCATGTTTCTCTTTTATTAGTGTAGATTATTATAGATGACAGTTATATAATGCTTAAGTCCTCACTTAACATCATCAATAGGTTCTGAAACTCTAAGCAAAACAATGTATAATAAACTTAAGTTTATCATAGGCTAATTTATATAAACAAGAGTTATGTTCCACCCTGGCTGAGTGGCTCAGTTGGTTGCATCTTGTCTGTACACCAAAAAAAAAAAAAAAAGATGCAGGTTCAACTCCTGGTCAGGGTACATACCTAGGTTGCGGGTTCAATCCCCAGTTGCGGGGGGGTGGGGGCGTACAGAAGGCAACCAATTAATGTTTCTCTCTCACATCGATGTTCCTCTCTTTCTCTCTCAAGTCAATAAAAACATGTCCTCGGGTGAGGATAAAAGAAAAGAGTTATGTTCCCATAGCATCTCATCAACATCACGAAATGATGGTATTTGAGGACCCGCTATACAGCTTTCAGACACACGCAGCACTACCATAAGCATTTTACAAGTAGTAATTTATTGAATCCTCACCAAAAAAACCTAATGAGGAAGGAATGACTATTATCAACATGCCCATTTTATGATGAGGAAACTGAGGCACAGAGAGGTTAGCAACTTGCCCAAGGTCACAGAGCTTGTAAATGCTGGAGCCAGGATTTGCACCCAGGTGGTGTGACGACTAAAGGTAACTTGGGATTCTGGAACAGGAAAAGGCCATTGTGTACAGACCAAAGAAATCTGAGCATAGCACAGAGTTTAGGTCATAATTATGGGTCAATATTGGTTCATTAACTGTGACAAATGTACCATAGGAATGTCAGACGCAAATAACAGGGAAAAGTGGCCATGGAGTATACGGGGACTCTCTGGACTCCCTCAATTTTTCTGTGAACCTAACGCTATTCTAAAACGACGCATTTATTAAACATCTGATTGGCTCCCAGGTCCCCTGTGAGCTGGCTCCTCTCTGCTCCACCGCGTGCCCCTGCTCCCAGCTGCACTGACGTGCTCCCATGCACTCGCCTCCAAAACCCGCCTCGCCAGCTCGTGGGCCCCTCTGCTCATCTTCCCTGACCTTCTGGGTTTGGCTCTGCTCCCAGCTCATGCCTTCCTGACTCCCCTCCTCCCTGATTCAGCCATGTCCCGGGGCGCTCCTGGTTCTCCCGCTACTGCTCTGGTCATCACGCCTGTGCATCCTCTTCGGGCCTCCACGCCATGGCCACCCCAAGTCCTTCAGGGCTCCTCCTGGTCCCTCTTGTCCCACACGCTCCCTGTGAGACACGGGCTGGGTCTAGGTGGGCCTCTCCAGCACAGATGGCTTCGTGTCACTCAGAGCCGAGCGCCCGTCTTGTTCTGGAGCATCTTTGTGTGGAGGTCGGCTGTACATCTCATCGACTGACCAAAACCAGCCAGTTGATCTTCCTTTTACCCAGTGCTCCCCGCTCTGCCCTCCATCTCAGTGAGTGGCATCACCACCCCCCCCCTTCTCCCTGGGGGTCTGAGGCTGAGTCCTGCCTGTGGTTCTGGGCTCTTTCCACCACTCACCTGGGACATCCCATCTGCTCCCGTATCCTCAAAAGCTAGCTCCTTAATGCTGGCTCAGATGCTTTATCCAGCGCCGTGTCACTACCTAGCTACTGCCATCACTGGCCTGGATGCCCACTCCAGTCACCCCCATTTAATCTATTCTCTACGCAGCAGCCAGGGTGGTGATTGTAAACTGCCCACCTGACCCTGTGGCCATCTGCCTGCAATGCCTCGACTTGGCACCCACGGCCCTTCACTCCTTTGTCTCATCTTCACCTGCTGCCTCTACCTTAACACCATCTCCACCCCCACACGATTGGCCACTAGTCCCTTGCCCATGCTGTCCCTCAATCCAGAATGCTCTTTCCTCCCTTGTTCTCTGACTAATACCTGATGGTCCCTCAGGACTGAGGGGAGGGGACACTCAGGAACTGTCTCTTACCTGCTGGCTGGCACTGTGCCTGCTCTGTCCCCTGCAGGAGGGCCCACCCCAGAGAGCTGACATCATCGCGCACAGCCAGTGTCCACCTCTCCCTGGTCTCCTCACAGTCCATGAGCCCCTCCAAGGTGAAGACTGCATCCCACACATCCCTGTCCCTCCAGGGCTCACAGCTCAGTAAAAGCTGTGCTCATGATAAACATTTATTGAGCACCTACTGTGTGCCAGCCACAATGCCAAGCATGTTACAGGTCTTTCCTCATACTTATCATTCACCATAAAAAAATGAAGGCAGGCACTTTTATTATTGCTGTTTTACCAAAGAGGAAACTGAGGCACAGACAACTTAAACAACTTGCTTAAGGTCACACAGCAGAAGCCCTAGAGCTGAAACAGGAGCCCAAGTTCTGACTCCATCACTTGTTCTTTTAACCACATTTGAATCCTGTACCCTCTTCCCTTTTCGGCCTAGCAATTTAGTGACCCATGCCAATAGATACCATCCGTAACATCGCCTCATGGGTCCGTAGCATTCCATCATAATGACGCAACATAATTTGCTTAACCAATCCTGTTATTAGTATACTAGAGGCCCGGTGCACGATATTCGTGCACGAGGTGGGGGGGCGGTGGGTCCCCTCATCCCAGCCTGCACCCTCTCAAATCCAGGACATCCTTCTCACAACCTGGGACCACTGGCTCCTAACTGCTCACCTGCCTTCCTGCCTGATCACCCCTAACTGCCCTCCCTGCTATCCTGGTCACCTCTCACTGCCCCCCTCTGCCAGCCTGGTTGCCCCCAACTGTCACTCCCCGTCCCCCGCCGGTCTGGTCACCCCTCACAGCCCCCATGCTGGCCTGGTCACCCCTCACTGCCCCCTCTGCCGGCCTGGTTGCCCCACGCAACCTGCTGTTCGGTTGTTACTGTGAGGGCGTCCTGACCAATTTGCATATTATCCTTTATTAGTATAGATGTCCAATTGTCTGACTTTATTTTTTCAAATGGTTCACCAATTATTCATGTTTTTTCCTACTGATTTGAAATGCCACCTTTATCATATACTAGTTATATATACTTGAGTTATTTTCTTATATTGGCTCATTTGTTTAATTGGACTAATTCATACTATTTTGAGTCATTATACCTTCACAAGGCATTTCATTCATTCATTCATTCATCCACTCACTCACTCACTCATTTAACAGATATGTACTGAGCACATCTGCGGGCCAGGTGCTGTTCGGCAAACTGTGAATCAGCGGTGGACAATGGAGCAGCCAGCAACATCCCCCTCCCGGTACGCGAATTTTAATATCTGACCTTGGAAGTGGCTCCCACCTTAATCAATTTTATTTATGAAGATGTTCTTAGGCGTTCTTGCCTATTTATAACTCCCAATGAACTGATGTTGGCAAGTAAGAAAATACATTTGGGATTTAATTGGCACTGAATTAAATGTATGGATTAATCTTAATGGAATTGATGATTTTTAATCTTTTCCGTGAACACGGCAGGCGTTTCCACACAGTCAATTCTTATTTTTATGTTAAGTTTAGTCTCACGCATTTATTGCTAAGTTCATTGCTAAGTATTTTATATTTTTGTTGCCATTGTGGATATCATCTTTTTTCCATCATATATTCCAGATGATTAATGCTGGTACATGGGAAAGGTATTGATTTTTGAATACTTCTTTGAAGTCAGCATCTTACTGAATTCCCTGATTAATTGTAATAGTTTCTAGTTGCGCTTTCAGATTTCCTAGGTAAATAAGCATATAATATGTGAAAAACAATTCTGTCCCTTCTCTCTTGTAGTTTTACTACATATTTGTTTTTCTTTTATTTTGTGTTGCATTGACCAGTGCAAATTTTCCATGGTGTGTTGGTAAACATTTAACAACCAGCTCTCTAGAGAAAATAACCCAGATATGTAGCATTTGCCAATTTCCATGGTGTAAGTACTGTCACCATGGCCAATTTCAAGTTACAACATGATGTCTCTGGGCTTGCTGGGAAGAGATGCAAACCTTTGCTCCAACGAGCCAGTGTGAGCTCACCACTGAATGGAACACTAGACCCAGGAGATGGTCTGTGGGGGGCGGAAATGCTGTGGTCAAAAATAAAAATTGGGAGTGCTGCATGTATAAATATATATCCACTTCTACCAGGTTACCACGTACATCAGCCTACTAAAGACTCTGAGAAATCCTGTAACATATTTTCCCATTTATTTGACCAATACAAGTTTTTTTGGAAGGAAGAACAGCTAAATCCTAGTTTGTTGCACTTGCCAGTTTCCATGGTGTAAATACTCCCACCACGGCCAATTTCAAGCTCCCAGCGCAAAGTCACTGGACGCGTGGGGAAGAGAGGTGCCCCTCTCTGGATGCCTTGATACATTCATGGCCCCAGCTCAGGTGGTTGCCTAGCAATTCTTCTTTTGTTTCCCGGGTCGGCTCTCTCTCCTATTCTCTTCTCTTGCCAACTTTCTCAGCTCTCCTCAAACCACCTGCGTCCTCCCCTTCCCCAAGCTGGTGATGTGGCTGCTTCCTCCCATAGGATCGACTTGCTTATCTCTCCCAGCATCCATCATTGCCTCCTTCCCTCCTGCATGACGGAGGGGACGTGGCTTCCTCCCAGAGAAATTCATCCCAGGCCAGTACCAATGCTCTGGCCCCTTCCAGGTCTGGGTGTCCACGCCCTCCCATTACCCCCGTTCCTTCCCTCTCTGTTGGAGTTTTCTCATTCACATTTCAACACTCAAGTCGCTCCAATCCCAAAAATAAGCAAACAAGAACAACTCCTCACCTTCAGCCCCTCCCTGTGTTGCTACTGGACCTCATGAACAGTGTTTCCCAGGAACTGTCTGCTCTGCTCTATCTCTTCTCCCGCTGCAATCGGCTTCTTCCCCCAGCTCTTTACGGAAACTCTCATCAAGATCTCCAGTGATGCCCTGGCGTTGTTGCTCAATGGTTAGAGCGTCAACACAGGCACTGAAGGGTCATGGGTTCCATTCTGGTCAAGAGCGCATACCTGGGTTGCAGGTTTGAGCCCCAGCCCCAGTCAGGGTGCATGCGGGAGGCAGCCGATCGAGCTCCATCTCACATGGATGTTTTTCTAAGATCTCCAGTGATACTGCTGCTGCTAAATCCAGGAGACACACCCTTGCCTCCTCTGAGAACCTCCTTATGTTAGCTAACCTCTTGGGAGCTCCATTTTCTAACCTGTGAAATGGGAATACTACGCTTAGTCCCTGCAGGTTGCTCTCAGGAGTCGGTGATATCGTGGGGAGAGGGGCTCCCTGCTCAGTGCCTGACGGGCTGAAAGAACTCAGAACTCAGTACACAGCAGCAGCGGGTTCTCACCAGCAGCCCCCAGGCAAGGGGCCCAGGACGTGACAGACAGAAGAGCCTGCGCATGCCTGCAGGCTTGTGGGCCCAATTCCGGCTGCCCCTCCTCTATGACTGGGGGAGGGCGGTCCCCCTACCCCCGTGTGGGAACTTGTGCCCCCTCCCCTGTCGCCAAGGGCTATATTAAGAACTTTAAATGTCAGTGCAGACGCTCTCACCGCTAATGTGGGGTGAAAGGCAGGTGGATGCAGGTGTGTTGGAGGGAAGAGAAGTCAGGAGGTAGATAAAAGCGAGGAGGAGGCAGAGAGAGTGGGGGAGAGAGAGAAGCAAGGTTCAGTTAACTAGGATTTGCAGCAGGAGGAAGCCGGGAGCGGGAGGAAGGTGAGGACCAGTCGGGACATTCCTGAGCAGCCGGGGAGGGCTGAGGGTCTGGGGCAGCCTGACTCCCGGGGTCAGGAAGAGGCTGCTTCTGGCCTCGACTTCCACGCCCCGCAAAGAGCTCTGCACAAGGTGCACGGGGCTGGGGAAAGAGCCCCGAAAGCAGGCTGTCTGTGAAGGTGGCTGTCAAAGCAAGGCCCTGTTGCTAAGGGAACCGCCTGGGAAGAGACTTGTGAAGATGAAGTCACCCCACCTCCGCAGCCATGGGGGTTGGGGGGCCCGGTGCTTCACCAGGTCTGCTCTGCTGTCTACCAGCCAGGCACTGGTCCCTGGAGGGCAGGACCCCGCCTTCTCTGGGCCCTAGTGGGGCTACTCGTTAGCAAGACGGGGCCAGGTGGGTGACTGTTACAAAGAGCGATGGCCAAAGGAGACGTGGGTAAAACCTCCTGGAGCAAAGGAGCTCGGGAGGGGACAGTGACAGGTGCCTGTCCAAGGGCCCTCCGCTGCCGAAGGAGTTCCAGAACCCGACAGGAAGATTTGTGGTTCTGCACGAGGGTCACGGTGACTCCTAAAGGGCTTTCCATTGAATTGGGATGAGCAGTTCAACGGGGGGTGGGGTGACAGTCAAGGGTGCACAGACTCTGTGAAGCCGAGGCGTGGAGCTAGCACAGCGTCTCTTCCATCGGTGTCTGCTGCCAAAGCAAGTCGCAGGCCAGCCAGATTGTGGGGGGGCGGGGGGGGGCGGGCATGGGAGCTGGACCCTGCTCGGGGGCGCAGGGAGAGGTGAAGCGCCCTGGCCATTTCTGTAACCAGGCCACCACAGCGGGGCTTACGAACAGGGGTTGGATTCAAATTCCGATTCACAAACCACTTGCTGGGTGATCTTGGGTAAGTTACTTCCCTTCTCTGAGGCTCTGATTCCTCATTTAAAACGCGGTCAAAGCAATTCCTCCTCCCCCAAGAGTTCTGTGACAATTCAGAGAAGTTGTGCATTGGAAGCGCCTGGCATGGTGCCTGGGACCTAGTGGGTGCCAGCAAATGTGGCTCCCTCCCTCCCTCCCTCCCTCTACCCCAGGAGACTGGTATCCTGGGGGTGAGGCTCTCACCGGCACCTACTGTGCGGAAAAGGCTGGTGGCCCAGCTGGGGGTCTGTTTTGCCCCCACCTCTCCCTGCCCTTCATCTCGCCCCCTCTGGAGCCCCCCTGCTGTGAACTCACGGCACCCTGGGTCTTAAGGATAGTTAAGTAGCAAACTATGTGTTCATAATAAAATTTGCCTGCTTCTCACAGGCATCCAATTTGCTTACCATCCAAAGAGAAGAATTGGGTGCCTGCTTCCGAAATTGTTTTAATCTCTGCCACAGAATGCTTCTGGCAGGGTTTCTCAACTGGAAAATGGGAAATGAGTTAGAAACAATGGAGGAACGTGAATAATCTCACTTAAGATGTTTGATCTTGAGATGAGATGAAGTTGAAATTGATTTCCCGGTTCACCGTCAGACAGCAGTGGGCGGGAGGGTGGTGGGTTGTCTAAGCCTGACCCGGCCCCAGATCTGGCCAGGGAACCCCCCCTGTTCCCTATAAAACTCAGGCAAACTACATATGGGATGGGAGGCAACCCCAGCCCCATCGCCCCAAAGGCAGACACCAAGTCCTTTGGTGTCTCCATATACCCATCTCTTATGTTAATGGTTGACAACATGAACCCATGCCTCTACTTAACAGATGTTTGTGGTGGACCTACTATGTGTCGTGGCTGTCCTAGTCAATGGACCTCCATACTTAAATGCAACACATTCCCTATCCTCAAGGAACTCGGGAGAGTCAGCTGGGACCAGGATGGAGAGTCAGGAGCTGTTTATGGAAGACTACTCCAAGCCGGCACTGGCTAAAGGTGCTGCATTCATACACCTACTGCATCTTTGCGGAACCCAGAGTTGGGAATTCTTGTGTCCTCTTTTCAGATGGAAAGTTGGCCTCAGACATGAGTATCTGACTCTTCCAAGGATGGGATCCAGATTTCACTGCAGCCTGTGCCCTTTGCCTGGGGGGATATTCTGCCCAGGCAGGTGGCAGGGGCAGGGCAGGGCAGGACGGTGCATAAGGGGGAGCTCAGGGCATGAAAAGACACGGGCAGCCAGGGCCTTGGGCAGGCAGATCTGGGCAGCAGGGAGGACCTGTTGCACCTGCCCCAGCTCCATGTGGAGAAGTTGCCTAGCTTAGGTCTGGGAAGGGACACACGCCCAAAGCCAAGCGAGGCAGGGTGTGCGGGTGCTACACCCTGATCTTCACATGGATGGTACTCATCACCCAAGCCTGTAGACCTAGACAGACACACACATTTATGAGTACATGTACCTAACACGCACCACCAGAAATGTGTGTCTAGATGTGTCACATGCTCACACCCATGCTCACAGGTGGCCTCCGACTGAAAACTCCTTGGGGGCAGGAACCTCGTCGATCTTGCTCACCACTCTGTCCCCAGCACAGTTTCTGGCTCAGAGTGGGGTCCTATACATAATGATGAAGTTGAATTCAATTCCCTCGTGTGTGCGCATACACAGACAGACACGTGACCCGTGTGCATGGCAGCTGATGCTGGGGGGAGGGGCGGGGGTAAGTCTCTGCACCCCCTGCAGGGTTGGACCTCTGCAGGGGGCACCTGGAGGGTGGGCTGGGTCCTGGGGGGCTCACGGCTCTCTGTCACTGCTCCTCTAGCCTGGCAAGGCTAGGGCCCAGCCCACCCAAAGAACTCTCTGTCCAACATTGCTGCCCTCAAGGCTCCATGGGGTGACCCCCAAACCCCCAATAACAGCATCCACCAGAGGTTGGCTTCTTGGGGTTCAGGGTGGGGGTTAATGCATTATTGATTTCCCCAGGAAGGTAAAGTGCTGCCGCCCTGGGTCCAGGTAGCTTATTTTTTGCGTCGATGACATTCAGGTACTAGTGAAAAATTATACCAATTATTAAATCAGCCATTATTACTTCAAAGTGTAATCAGTTGTCACAGCGGAGAGAGCTTGCACGGCGCGTTATTAGTCGGGCTGTGTGCACAGGGAAAGTGCTGAGAAGGGAGACTTTAACCAAAGGGCAAATGCATGAAATTTACTTAGAAATAGCGATTTATCACCCCTGGGTTTCCTACTGCTCCAATCGGGGCAGACACTTCACTGGCAGGAGACAGGCTCCACGCCGCCCCTGCCTCCTGCCGCTCCCACCCTGACAGGAAATGAAAAATTGAGAAATCGTTGTAACAGCTTAAAGATGCATTATCCTTTTTGATGTGCAATTTGAGCTTCAAATCCAAAGGCAGATGAAATCACAGGCACCCACGCCAGGCGCCAGGCGGAGCGGACAGAGCCACCTTCCTGTGTTCGGGAAGGGGGTGGGGTGAGGGCACCTGAACCTGACACAGCCTGGCCCAACCTGGCCTCATCTGCCTCTCCAACTGGGGGACACCCTGGGGGCCAGGAGAGAGAGTTCTCAGGCTGGGGTGGGAGGGGCAGAAGGAAGAGAGACGCGGAGGGAGAAAGACATAAAGAGATAGACACACAGAGAGAAAAAGACACAAGAGAGAGTAAAAGGGAAAGACGGAGAAATGAAAATAAAAATGAGGCAAGGTGAGAGACGAATACAGAGAGAGAGGGACGAGCGATGGACAGAAAACCACCAACAGAAACCAATGGCCGCTCACCCCAGGGACGGTGTGACCCCAGATCACGAGTCACCAGAGCAGAGGGCAGAGTGAAGCCCTCACCTTGCCTTCCAGCAGAGACTCCGCCTCCATTGCTGTGTGACCTGAGCAAGTGACCGCCTCTCTCTGAGCCTCATTCCTTAACTGGCAGACGGGCTCACAGAGTTGTGGGGAGAGCTGGGGTCCGTGGGCAGGAAGAATGGGCCTGGCCTGGCCACCCGGAGCTCCAGCCAACCTCAGAGGCCTGGTCACGGGTGGCCACAGCCCATAGGGGCCCCAAGATAGACCCCTGTGCTTCGTTCACCAGGCACCTGCAGTTGGAGACGTTAGCCCCAGGCACCTAACAGGCTGCTCCGTGGCCTAAAATCAAGCCTGCAGTTTGAGGGCGTGGGACGCAGGGCTCCTAGGAGAGCATCAGTGGATGGCACATCCGAGCCTCCACTGCGCATGCTTACACAGATGGAGGTGATACGGAATTTTTGGACTGGAACCCGGATTCTTTGTCCGCCGGAGTTGAAGAATGAATCCACGGACAGAGGGTAGTATAGCAAAGGTGGAGATTTATTGGAGAACAAGTACAGACTCCCACGTGGGGAGAGGGAAAGAGCCCCACAGAACGGACTCCCGCATGGGGAGGGGGAAAGGGTCCCACCGACTTCCTGTTTCCATGGTTTATAAAGGCTGTAGTTCCTGTGTCCTGACATCCCCTCTGATTGGCCAATATTCCCTTTCAAATTGGTTACTATAGTAACTCCTGAGGCCCTCCTCCCTCATTGTCCTCCTATTCCTTCTGGGCTTTCTTCCTTCTTCATTTTGTAAATATAGGCCTTTTTTTTTTTTTTTGGCTACTTCCAGTTCCCTTGTCTTATGGAAATGCAACTGCTGCTGCTCCCTTGTCTTAGGGGAATGGAGCTGCACCTGGCTTCCTTGTGTTATGGAGATGTTCCTTCTCCCCGTCTGTAGCCCTACGTTTTTTTCCATGGACCCCGATTCTAAAAATTCCCTACACCTGCCCATGTTCCCCTAAAATTCCTGTTTCAGAGAGGGCTGTCCCAGGGAGATGGGACGCGGGGCAGAGGGCACCAGGTCTGGGTCTGACAGACCCACCTGAATGCAAACTCCCCGAGGTCAGAGGTTTTTATACATCTCACCCGTCACTCAAACATGTGTCGAATGAATAAATCATTTGCCACTCTCGAGCTGAGTGACCTTGGACAAGGTGCTCCCCCTCTCCACCCTTCGCTTTATCGGAGGCGAGAGAGTTCCAGTTTCATGGGCCATTGTGCGTGCGGACCAGATAAGCAGGTGCAGTCATCCGACCAGCAAGAAAGAAATGAGGGTGGCTATTTCTATTACCCATAGGAGGAAAAGGGAAGAAGGATACAGGTTAAGGGTGGGGAGTGATGGGATTAAGAAAGATTTTCATTTTCTTTTTGTTCTTTTCTGTATTTGTCAAGTCTAATGTGGCTTTATAACCAGAAAAAAAGTAATGAATTTGTTTTAAAATAAATAAGAAGTCACATCATAAAGTTCTGAGAGTGAGTGTGTGGCCACTGAGCCCGGGGCTGAGAATGTGTCCCAGGGGCACAGGGCTGTCCTTAAGTCCAGGGATACATGTGGGACCCCCAGAGTCCCTGACCCCGTTTCCTCCAGCAGGGAGGGGAGGGGACCCTGGCACGGGTGCCAAGCAGCTCCCAAAGCCTCCGAAGCCGAGTCGAGGCTCTTTCTAGGAACGCTGACATCAACGTGGGGCAGGATGTCGCGGGCCCCTTCGCTGCCTTCCCAGGAGACTGGGAGCTCTTTGCCCAAAACAGACACGCCTCGCCCAAGGCCACCTTGCCTTTGCTGTGCCCACCTCCCTGGTTCTTCCAATCCCCAGGAACTCTTACAGCAAACCCACGGGGCGGTAGATTACTCCCATTTCAGAGGTGAGCAAGCTGAGGCCTGGAGGGAGGATGCAATTTGCCCCCAGCGTGTCAGGGGTGAGGCAGGATGCACTCCAGCCTGTGCCTCCTGGCCTGTGCCCTTTCCATGACACCATCGTGCTGCTAACAGAAGGCAGAGAGAAGACAGAACTAATCAACTCCCTATTGATTCCACCTCCCCATCCAGGAGATTGATCTCCCATTAGCAAGGGGCAGGTGAGAGGCGGTTGGAGGCTCAGCTCAGTGGCACAGCGAGCACTGCCCCGTCGGAGCTCAGGTCGCCTGACCCAGACAAGAGTGGCCAAGGCCCTCAACCAACAGACTGTGTGGCACCTCAGAGGTGATGGCCAGGGAGAAAGGAGGGCTCTGAAACTCACTACAGCCACGGCGGGCCCCAGCTCTCTGGCCTTGGCCTGTAGTTCATCTATCTGTCAGTTCTCCCATCTGTCTACCCTTCCCCCCATCCTTCCACCCCTACAGTCATCTAACTTTTTATGCCTTCCTCCTCTGTGCCACGCACCGTGCGAGATGCTAGGGCTCCCGAGGGGACTTCAGCACACCCACAGGCCCGTTGGGGAGCAGGGGGTGGGGGACAGGTTGCAGTTTATCCTGTTTCAAGTTTTTATAAGTGAGCTGGACATCCTGCAAGGGACTGGCAGATCGCTGAGCCCCAGGCCGCAAAATAATCCAGATTTAAAAGCCTCCTAGAAGTTGGTCCCTCTCCTGTCAGAAGACTCATTCACCTTTATTACTTTTCCTCCGTTAGAATGGAAGCTTGATGAGGGCAAGAACCCTGGCTGTATTTCTCACCACTGTTCCTCCAGCACTTGACATGGAACCTTGCACATGGCTAGGGCTCAATAATTATTTATTGGATGGATGGATGGATGGATGGATGGATGGATGGATGGATGGATGGGTGGATGAATGGATGATGGATGGGTGGGTGGATGAGTGGATAAAGGTGAATGGAGGAAGATGGCTGGCTGGCTGAAGTGTTTGTAGCTCAGAGAGGCTCCTAGTCTCACATCTGGAGGAGTTTAAAAGCTTATTCCTTCCATACAGTTGTCTCTGCAGCATGGCTATCCCCTTCTGAGTCACTGCCCTCAGGTGAAGGGAGCTCACTCCTTAGCCAGGCAGCCTGCTCCATGGCTGGGTGGCTCTTGGGGAGCTGCCTCCCACCAGTAAGTTTAATCCTTCATGAAACAAGTTAAACCACAAAATGAAAGGCAGCGCCTCCTCTCACCCAAGGACAAAGCATCCCTCTAGCCTTCATCTGTTCTTATTACGTAGAGTACTTATGCATCTGGGTGGTTCTGAGCTCTCAGAATTACCAAGATTATTTCTTTTAAGTGGGACATCCTGAGGAGGGAACACTGGGTAAATTCCCACTCAGTCAGAAATGATCAGGATTATCACCTCCTTTGTTTTAGACTCTATATATCTATTGATATAGCCTGAGATCAGAAGTCAAATGACCTAACATACGTGGAAGTGCTTTGTACTGTGTCTGGCACGGTGTTATATACGATGGTGCTGGAAGTTTCAAGAACCACCGAGACATATTCAGAGCCAAACAAGATTCAAAGCCAAAACAAGCACGGAGGAGATGGGTGAGTGAAGGATAAATTCATGCTGCTGAAACAACCGTTGATAAAGTAAGAGAGATCAAATGAGGCGACGATGTAGGGATGCCCAGCAGTGCCTCACGTATTAGGGGTGGGACAGCATCCTTTCAGAGTCTGTCACACTTCAGGCCCAGACTGGATCTGAGTTCCTCTCAAACACCGAGATCTTCATCCCATGAACCAGATCAGAGACTCACCCCCATGCTATCCTGCTGAGGTTGTTCATGGAGGACTTCAACTCAAACGGCCCTCCCATTTGTGGAGCACCTACTGCGTGCTCAGAGTCTAGCTCGGTGCCTTACCAACATCATCTCTTGCTAAATTTCATCTTAGTGGTTGGGAGCAATTCGTTTTCTTTTATTCGCCAGTGTTTATTGCGCACCTACTGTGTGCCAGGTTATGCAAAAGACAAGGAGGGCTGCTTTGACCTCACAGAGCCCACAGCTGAAGGTGGCAGGGGAGGAGAGAGCCGCCTTTGCTGGTCTGTGTCCCGGGAAGTCCATCTCCCACAGAGATGGGAGGGGCTCGGGGCAGAGTCCTGAGTAGGGTGAGGAGAGTGGGGCATCCAAGGTAAAGAGGTGCTCATCCTCAGGGGCATGCCAGTGGGCGATCAGCACCGAAGAGTGAGTGTCTCCTTCAATTTGGCACCGTTAGCCCCTCACTGGCCTCGCTCTAGTCCCAGTCCTGGGCTGGGAATTCTGCACCTGGAGCGGGGAAGCGGCTCCCCTGGGGACGGCCCAGCAGGGGCTGGGGGTGGGGTGCCCATCTGGCTGCAGGGCTGGAGAGGCAGTGCGGTGGGAAAGGGGGTGATCACTTACACACTAAACAGACACAAGTCGCTCAGCCGTTCAGCAGCAAAAACTCCCTTTGCTCATAACAACAAAGGACTCATGTGCCTCACCAGGAGGGGAGATTTCCATGGGCTCCTAGCACGGGGGCTTGAGATCCTCCCCCTGCCTCCAGCCCTTCCCCCGTCCTGCCAGTGGCAGCAGAAGAAGGCTCAGCGTGGGCCCGGCGGGGAGGTGGGAGAGAGAAGGGCAGGCTGGCTCCAGGCAGAGGGGATGCCCCAGAAGGCGCCTGGGGTCGGGGAGAGGGCTCCCGATTACAGCCTCCATCAGGCCCTGGAAGGCCACGTGTGGAAAATGAGAGCCGGAGCAAGCGATTGCCTCTGGCACATGGAAAACTCCAGATCTATAACTTCCTGGAACTTAATTAGCTGCTAACTTCAAAGATGCATTGGGGTTTGTGTAATAGTCCCCGGGCCGCTCAAGAACTGCAAAACCTGAGAGGAAAAATGGGGCCATCTGGCGTGGAAATGGAATGAGACAAAAGGCTTTCAACTCGGGGCTTCCTTCAACTGAGACCTGAGAGGAATAATCCTAATTGTGATAACTCCCTTTTATGGGGTGTCTGCTGGGTGCCAAGTGCTCCGCCGAGGGCTTCACATTCGAGCTCCCCTCACGTTCAGATATCTCCAGGAGGCGGGCATGATCGTCAGAAATGACAAGTGACGGTCCAGAGGTCACAGACACGCATACCGGCCTGACTTCAGAGTCCCAAGTCCTCCCCACTGTCCCTGTCCCCACATCGCTCACACCTTCCCAGGAGAGGGTGGGTCCGAGAACCAATGCTTGACAACCACCTCCTCCCTCCTCCCCTGGACACTTAGCCAGCCTGTTCTGATGGAGGGTGGCAGCCAGACAGACACTGGAAGCAGAGAAAGGATGGAACCTGGTCACGCCTGGGGCCTCGTCACAGGGCACATATTAGCTAGGGCGAGTTCTACTCGCTGCTGTAACAAATCAACTTCCAAACCTCAGCAGCTTCACACAATAGAGGTTTCCTTCCCACCAGGGCAAAGGAGTCAAGTCCATGGGCATGGGGAGGGCTGTGTCCTGCTCCACACAGTCATGCAGTGGCCCGGGCGCCTTGCATCTGTGGCTCCGATGTCCCCCGAGGGCCTCCGAGTTCTCTGTGGGGTCCTCTACACCTGGCGCAGAGGGAGGAGGAACACAGAAGGCCGCACAGATCAGCTTTGGGAGTTCCTCCTGTCCAGGTGCACCTCACTTACATCCAGAGGTAATTCACATCCAGGTGCATCTCACTTAAAGGTATACTTCACCTCCAGGCGTCCCTCACCTCACCCAGGCGTCCCTCACACCCAGGTGTCCCTCACACCCAGGCGTCCCTCACACCCAGGTGTCCCTCACACCCAGGTGTATGTATCTCACTAGAGGTCTTCCTCGCATCCGGGTGATCCTTACATCCAGCCATGTTCTATTGGCCAGACCCAGTCACATGGCTATGTCTTTGCAAGGGAGACAAGGGAGATAGGATGAAAGGAAAATGACACTAAAAAGCTAGTGAGTTCTGCAGTCGGCTGGGCACTCTGCAGTTTTCAGGTAGATAGATCAGTGCGCAAAACGAGCCATGACCTGGTCCCTGTAGAGTGTGAGCCCAGCGGGAAAGAGAAGCATGGAATCACAGCAATGCCATCCATGTATTCTTACGAAAACTGTAGTAAGTGCTGCCAAACAGGGAACTGGACCTGAGCACCACTGAGGAATCCAGGGGGGCTTCCCTGAAGAAGTGACTTTTACGGTGACTCTTGAGGATGAGGTCTAGAGTAAGGTGACCAGATCGTCCCGCTTTTGGCGGGACAGTCCCAATTTTTAACAATTTGTCCCGCGTCCCACAGCGTTTTTAAAAAGTCCCTATACAGTCCCAATTTTTAACTATTTGTCCCGCGTCCCACGGCGTTTTAAAAAAGTCCCTAAAATAGGTTTTGTCCCGCCAAAAGCGGGGCGATCTGGTCACCTTAGTCTAGAGAGCTCTTGCCCCTAGAAGCAGCCCAGAACCGAGAAGAGAGGCAAAAAGGCATCAATCCCCACGCTCGCCTGCCCTTCGGTTGGGACAGCTCTGAGGCGGGTTCTCCCGTGTCTCCGGCGGCTCCTGGCAGAATGTTCTCGCTGCCTGAGATGGCAACCTGCAGGCAACTCACCATTTCTCAGCTCCCTTCCCTTCCCTCTCCTTTCCTCTCTCACTGCTGTGCCACGTGGACTACCTGCTCTGAGATCCTCCGCCCAGGCTCTGCTTGTGGGGGACCCAACCCCAGGTGACAGGCTGACTCTGGCAGGTGGTATGACTGGTGAGCTGTCTTCTCCGTGGTTCTCTGATTGGAGGATGGCCTGGGGCCCGTGGTGAACACCCACCAGGCAAGGTGAGCCTTCCAGGTCCCCCGCAAATCAACACGACAGTGTGCACTGGTGTGAAGGCACAGACCTGCCCCGTCTCCGTTTACCTACTTCCCTCTCTGGGCCCAGCTCTGGGTCGGGACCTTTCTCCCAAGGAACAAACATGTTGTGCAGAGCAGCCGAGCGGCTCCCGCCCCACCACCCACCGAGGAGCGGTTCTAAGCCAGCTTCCTCACAATCGGTTCTCAGAAGGAAGAAAAGCAGCTGTCGCTGAAGCCGCATCAATCTGAGCGGTAAAAGGTTTGGGCAAAAACATATTTTATTGTTCTCGCTGTCAGAAACACAACGATTTAAGGGGCATGTGACTTGGTAATTGCCGTGGACTTTTTTTCCCCTTGACAATAAACATAAAACTTAAAACTGTATTAAAATCATTTGACAATTTTTATGCTCAAAGAGCCCAGAATGAATAATGGTGGGGGTTTTTCTCTGCATCTAAAATGCACTCTCTTGTCAACCTATAAAACTGTCAGAAATAAATTCATCAGAAGCAGATTATATAATTAAAAGTTGCTATTTGTGTCTCTGCCTGGTTGGGATTGGAGTTGTTTCTCTCTCTCTCTCTCTCTCTCTCTCTCTCTCTCTCTCTCTCTCTCTCTCTCTCTCTCTGTTTTACACTTTTTTAAGTTGTAGACAAGCAAACTCAAGCTGGGCTGCTTTGTCCCAGGGAGATGATAAAATGGGGTTTCCACTGAACCACCTGAGATTTTCTGCTCCAGCCACCACCTCCCGCAGGTGACATGAGCCTCCCCACGCAGGGCCTCTTTGGGGTGAGCATGAGGGGGACACACCCACACTGGGACGTGCTCCTTCTCCTGACACTGGGCTGGAAGGGTGTGGCAGGGACTTCCAGCTACACCCACCTCCCGGTTCTCCTTTTGCGCATGCACACCGAAGAATCACACGGCCCAGCCCCCTGCGCTAGGTGGGTCTCTGGCGCTTCTTCCGCCCAGCGGGCTGTGAGCATCCTCCAGAACTTCCTGACCCTCCCTCCACCTTGACTGCCGAGGGAAGGCTGTTCCCAAAGGTGCAGCCACAGGAGCAGGGAGCCTCCAGCCGCCTGGATCGCTGAGTCCCCAAGGAGGACATTGACCTGGAAGGTCACTGACCAACAACAAGCCACTGAAACCTGGAGGTCAGTTTGCTACCGCAGCATAACTGAGCCGATCCTGACTGTTTTACAAGGTAGGTTTTATTGTTATTCAGAGAAGGTGAGGCCACTGGGTTCGAAGATGAGCCACTGAAAAGGCAGTTTGCTATAGTCACAGATCCCAAGAGGAGGGGGCATGCCACCCACGAGGGGCCACCCACAAGGGACCACGCCACCAGGGGACACCGGGGAAGCACCAGGGTGGGTCAGGAAGCAGAGGGAGTGAGGGCAGATGCACACAAGAGCCCTCACTGATTGTGGCTTCCTGAGAAGGAAAGGCGGAGGCGGGATAAGCTGGTTTAGAAATGGCTGGTTTGAATCATCTCTGTAGGCGCTAGGGCATGGGGGCTGCCCCTAGCCCAGTGGTCGGCAAACTCATTAGTCAACAGAGCCAAATATCAACAGTACAACGATTGAAATTTCTTTTGAGAGCCGAAAACCAACTTCTGCGCATGGGCCACGAAGTTTCAATCGCACTGTACGTGCGTGCCCACACGTGGTATTTTGTGGAAGAGCCACACTCAAGGGGCCAAAGAACCGCATGTGGCTCGCGAGCCGCAGTTTGCCGACCACTGCCCTAGCCATCTGGCACCTGCCCTGGGGAGATTAGGGCAGGTGGACAGTAGCCCAGAGTGTCAGAGCCCAGGATGGAGGTGTTTGGGGTGCGGGCTCTCATTGGTTGATTGGTATGTGAAAGGTGGACTCCCAGGTGAGTCATGGACGATTTCCCGGAACCCGCTAACCCTGGGAGGGGCAGTCCCTCCCGTGGCAGCAGCTCCCAAGACGTCAAAGCATCAGGATGCAGAAGAGAAAAGGCGTGGCAGACACACTGACCAACACGGGGTCACTGAGCTATTGTAGCGGGGAGAGGACTAGATGCCCACTGATGGGCCAAGGACTACTGGGTGAGCAAAAGAAGGGGGAACAGTGTGGACAGAGGTGTGGGTGCGGATGCATAAGGAAAGTGTGGGGGTGATCAAGAATGGTGAAGCTCAGGGGCCCCATGGAAGAGAAGGCTGGGCGCAGCCAGCAGAGAGCAGGGGCCTGGGAGCCCAGCTCCGGCTTTGGTCTTCCTCTGAGAAGCTCTGGGCTGTGATCCAGACTCTGCCCCGAGGCAGGAACCCAGGAGGAAGGAGAAATTAGCAGGAGTCTGTCTTCCCAGCGGAGCACAGAGTTCTCTTCTCCAAGCTGGTGTCCACTCCCCCTGGGGACTCCCTGGTTAGGCCAGAGCGCAGACACCTCCCGCAGCGGGGCCAGTTGTCCAGATGGGCCTCATGACTTCCAGGGCTCCTGCCCTCAGAGTGGGAACACTTGGGGAGAGGCCCCAGGCCAGCCCCCAGTCAGGCCCCATGCAGCTACCTTCCTGTCCTTGGGTGCTAACGCTGGGGTCTCCCAAATGCCCCTACTCAGTGAGCCTATTTGGGGTAAGGAGACCTAGCAGGCCAGGCCTAGGGGTTATGAAGGTATGAAAAAGGAGAGGAGATGAGATGAAAGAGCTGAAGGCGAGATGAGGAAGGAGGGAGATTCTCTATACCCCATGGAATAGAGAATCTTAGCCCCATTTTACATATGGGAAACTGAGGCTCAAAGACACGCAGCAGCTTGTCCAACATGACACAGCCATTCTAGTCATCTGGGTCCAAAGTGTGTGCTTGGAAAGCAAAATATCCAGGGCTTCTCAGGGTGAGTAGAAGGCTTTGCTTCAACGAAGTCAGAGATGTGGGGACATGGCACTTGCTCTTAATTCCGGGCAGAAGAAACGGGCAACTGGAGGGGACCCTCTCTCCCTGCAGAAGGTCCCCAGGCTGTGGTTCCTTCCCCGCCAAGGATGAGAGGTTTCTATAAGCCTCTCTGGTCATGCTAAAGAAGGATCCTTCTACTTTCATGTTTCCAAGAGAGGTTTTTCTATGAAATGGATGCTGAATGTTATCAAATGCCTTTTTATCATCCCTGCTTTTTCCCTTTTGGCCTATTAATATGATGAATTATATTAATAGAGTTCCTAAAATAGAACTGTCCTTGCTTTCCAATAATATCCCCTACCTGGTCATTGTGGAACGTTCATTTAATCCATTGCTAGATGCAATTTGCTAATATTTTATTTAAGATGCCTGCATCTATATCTGTAAATGAGATTAGCCTGCAGCCTTCTTTGTGCTGCTATCTCTTGTCAGGTTTATTCTGCTTTGTAAACGACCTGGCAGAGTTTGTGGTTCTGGAACTGCTGTGGACCAGATACCCCCAACATCTTCCTGCCACAAACACCTAGAAAGGCTCACTACCATGTGACAAATGAGCTTCCAGAAACAGAGAGGACATTTCCAGGAGCAGGAGACAGAGTGGGAGCTGAAAACCGGAGAGGTGAGCAGGTGAGCTGCCAGGGTGGGGGGCTGGGGACAGGGAGGGAGGAGAGGGATGCTCACACGGGGACAGGAGGCTCGGCTTTGGGTCTGAGCTGGGAGGGAGGCCGGACCTGGCATCCCCAGGGGCGGCGCTCTCAGGGAAGGGTGGACTTGACGAAAATCCCCACTCCGGTTCAGGCAGGGAAGAGAGGGAATAGGAGAACGAGAGCAACGGCACTGCTGGAGAGAAGGATTGAGAACTATCCAGCACTGATTCTAAATATTCAAAACTCACCAAAATGTACTCACCATCAGTGATCAGTAGGGAAATGCATATCAAAATTACAACGAGATACCAACTCACACCCATTAATAAGGCTACTAGCAAAAAATAAAAATAATAAACAACAGCCACTGGCAAGGATGTGAAGAAACTGGAACTTTGTGTCCTGCTGGTGGGAATGGAAAATAGTGCAGCCATTATGAAAAACAGTAGGCAGTGCCTCAAAAAATTAAAAACGGGATTACCATATGATCCAGCAATTGCTTCTGGGTATATACCCAAAGGAACGGGAAATGGGACCTCAGAGATATCTGCACACCATGTTCACCGCAGCATTATTTACAACAGCCAAGAGATGGAAGCAACCCAGGTGCCCATTGGCGGGTGAGATGGATGAACAAAACGTGTATCCATACAATGGACTATTACTCGGCCTTAAAAAGGAAGGAAATTCTGACACCTGCTACAACATAGACAACCATAAGGACATTATGTTCAGTGAAACAAGCCAGTCACAAAACAGACAAATACTGTATGAGTCCAGTTATATGAGGAACCTAGAGCAGCCGAATTCATAGAGACACATGCACCGTGGGGGTTGTCAGGGGCCAGGGATGGGGAATGGATACCGGGTGTCAGTCCTGCAGGATGAGAAGAGATCTGTGGGTGGACGGTGGTGACAGGTGTACAACAACGTGAATGTACTTAATGCCACTGGGCTGCACACTTGAAAATGCTTAAGATGGTAAATTTTATGCTCTGTGTAATTTACCACAATTAAAAAAATAACTTTAAATATTTGCAACTCAAGAAGTCTAATATGTCCTGAGAAGGATAATTAAAAATGAATTCATATCCTGACAGACCAGGATGAAATTGTAGGACACTGAAGCCAAAGAAAAGAACTTTCAAAATAATCAGAGAGGAAAGAGGATCACCAATAGAGGATGAAAATTAGACTGAAAGCAGATTTCTGGCAACAATAAAAGCCAAAGGCAACGGAATAAGATCTTCGAAGTGATGAGGGGGAAATAACGGTCAACTTAGAATCTGGTACATAACTAAATGATTACTCGAGAATAAGGGAGAAGTAACTGTAATTCTCAGGCTGCTCCTGAAAGAGCGACTAGAGCATGTATTTCAAGTAAAATGAACTTGAACCTAGAAGGAAAGGGTAAGATGCAAGAGCAATGGTGAGCAAAGACATGTTTAAACATGGGTAAATCTGAGCAAGCTTTGGGCTGGGCAGACCAATAATAATGATGAATTAGGAGGTTTAAAAATAAGACAGAACTGAAATACTGTACAAGTATAACATGCCATCCTAGAGGGTATATTCAGAGTTAAGATGTATAAGGTTTTGAAAGAGGAGGGTCATTGTTATTGACGAGCCTTAATATCCGTGAAGTCAAGTATTAAGGTTAATAAGTTAAGAGGTAAGTTTCTGCTGCATACCATTTCCAATGAAAAGAATGAGGACATCTTGGAGAAATGGCAGATTCTAGGAATGGGGGGAGGGAATATACCAAATGAACCTGGAGTGTCTTGTAGTGCCAGAAAGTAAGAAAGTGCTCACACACACAAACACACACACACACACACACACACACACACACACACACGTGTGCACATGCACACACACAAAGATAGCAATATTTCAGAGGTAGACAGGAGCCCATTGAGTGAGTTCCCAAAGGCCAAAGTTGAAGATTATACCCAAAATATAAAATAAATCTCTATGAGTGTGCATTTATGTAAATAAATTATTGAATCAATAAATAAATGGGAGAAAATAGACAAATCTTCCATGCAGTAGAATTCCAAATAATTTATGTGGCTACTCTGCCTTCAGAAAGGTAGAGGGTAACCTCCCCCAAAAACTGTGGCTGCACAGAGTGAATTCTTTCACACGTGAATCTCTTCCAAAGAGTAGACAGAGCTTGGAAAGGGGGGAAACGAGCACCATTAGAGGAGAAACTGGACAAACACAACCTCAAGGTCACTATCAACGGGGGTAAGTCATGCTGATACCTCTAATCTGGTATGTGAAAACAGCACTTTAACTCTGTAATTTTCCTCTGCACAATTCATAACCTCAGACCAATCATCGAAAAACCACCAGGCAAATCCCCGTTGGAGAATATTCTACAAAATACCTGACCAGTGTTCCTCAAAACTATCATCCAAAACAAGGAAACTGAGAAACTATCACAGCCAAGAGGAGCCTAAGGAGCCTCCATGGAATGTGGTAACTCAGATGGGATCCTGGGATAGAAAAAGAACATTCGGGAAAATCTAAGGAAATGTGAATAAAATATATACTGTAGGTAATATTAATGGGTCAGTGCTGGTTCATTCATTGTTGAACCACAGTGATGTAAGATGTTAATCACAGAGGGAACAGAGGGTGGGGTATATGAGAACCTCTGTGTGTTTTTTTCCTCACAATTTTGTCATAAATCTAAAGTTATTCTAAAATTTAAATTAATGTTTAAAAGGTTAAAGGTAACCACTCTAAGGCTAAAATTAGAATGGAGAGGGGGATAAAGGAGGTATAAATTCAACCAGTCCAAAAGAAGAGAGGAAAATAAGCAAATAAAAAGTATGGTGGCCCAGCCAGTGTGGCTCAATGGTTGAGCATTGATGTTTGATCCAGGAGGTCATGGTTTGATTCCCGGTCAGGGCACATGCCTGGGTTGTGGGCTCAATCTTCAATGGAGGGTGTGCAGGAGACAGCCTATCAATGATTCTTTCTGAACAACCAGTCCCACTGCGGGAGGTGTCACATTCGAGCTCCTCTAATGTTCATTAATATTTCTATCTCTCTCTCTCCCTCTCCCTTCCTCTCTGAAATCAATAAAAATACATTTTATAGAAAGTATGGTAAAAAGTACAAAATGATATAATTGAATTAAATATAGATCTATTGACAGCTTAAAATAAATGCAAATAGACTAAACATTATCTAATTAAAGATCAGATTTCAGAATGAATTTTAAAAATCAAAATCTAGTTATTTGTATGCAAGAAAAATAGAAAGCCAAGGGATAAAAATTATACCAAGCAAATATTAACCAAATAAAAGTTGGGGTGGCTATATTAACATCAGGGAAAAAAACAGACTACAAAAACCATGATTAGGGCAAGAGTATCAACAGTACATAATGACAAAAGGAACACCTCACCTGTAATATATAATAATTACGACATATTATTATGCATGTTCCTAACACCATAACTTCACTAAATATATAAAGCAAGAACATAAAAAATTGTTTTTACAATTGACAAATCCACTATCATAGTGGAAATTTTTTAAAATAATGAGTAATTTATAGATAAAGCAGGCAAAAATTTTGTAAGGTGAGACACATTTGAACAAGACAATTAATGTGTTTGATATGATGAATAAACATAGAACTGTGCAACAAACAATTATAGAAAACCTATTCGCTTCAAGCACATAAGAAGAGTTTGCAAAAATGACCGATACCAGACCATGAAGCAATTCTCAACAAATTCCAAAGAGTGGCTAGCATACAAATCACCTTGTTTTTACCACAATGCAAAAAACAATTAGAATTAATAAAGAGATAAGGAATGATATTTCATGTTACAACACAGTTGTAAGTAACATATAGATCAGAAAAAGAATAATTATGGATTGTTCAGAAAGTACATGTCAAAACTTGTAGGTGTTGCTAAACCTTGGAGGGCAAGGCTTAGATTTATATTAGACAACAAGAGAGAAAATTAATAAGCTAAGCACCCAACTCTAGAATTAGGAAAAAAAATAACAGAGTGACCCCCTCCCCCCGCCAAAAAGGAAATAATGAAGAGCAGAAACAAATAAATTTAAAACCAAACAATGATAAAAATCAATAAACCCAAAGCTAGTTAAGAAAAAGAGAAGGCACAAATAAATGACATTAGGAATTAACAAAGAAGAGAAAACAGTGATTTTTTTAAATCACGAAAGAATGTTTTAAACAACTTTAGACCAATAAAATTAAAAACCTAATCCGAAACGACCAATTTCCTGGAAATGTAACACACCAAAACTGTCTCAAGAAGATATAGAAACTCTAAAGAGACCTATAATCGTTAAAAATTGGATCACTAAGGTAAAATTTAACCCCTACACCAACTCCTATAAGCCCACCAGGACCAACATTCAATGAACTGATAATCACAGTTGTATTGGGATTCACCAGAGAAACAGAACCAGTAGGAGAGACACATATATGTTATAAATATAAAACTAAATAAATAAAGACTAGAAGACATTGACTCACAGATTATGAAGGCTGACAACAACCGGGAACTGCAGTCTGCAAGCTGGAGATCCAAGACAGCAGACAATGTAATTCCAGTCCAAGCGCCGGCAGGCGTGAGACCTGGAAAGAGACAGTGTTTCCGTTGGAGACCAAAGGCAGGAAAAACCAAAGTTCCAGCTCCAGCTCCAGGCAGTCAGGTAGGAGGAGTTCCCACTTCCTCGGGGAGGAGTCGGACTTTCTATTCTATTCAGGCCTTCCCCTGGTTGGGCGAGGCCCACCCTCAGTAGGAAGGGCAATCTGCTTTACTGAGTCCACCAATCCAAACGTTAATCGCATCCAAAACACCCCCACAGACACACCCAGAATCACGTTTGACCAATTACTGGGGCACCCCGTGGCCCAGTCAAGCTGACACAGAAAATTAACCATCATACCAGTCTATGTTAAGGAGTAGAAGAGGAGGTACTGTTTCCCAACTCTTTCTAGGTGAGTAGTATTTTAATTTTTTTTAAAAAGGTAACAGTATGAAAAAGAAAAATAAGATTTTATTTCATGAACATGGAGGCAAAAATCCTGAATGAAATATTCACAGACAAAATCTATCATTGTACAAAAAAATGGTAGTGAGGTTTGATGCGGGGCCACATGAAGACTTGAAGGGATGCAGCCAGGAGCCCTGAGAACTGGGGGGGGCATATGTTCCTCTTTGTTTAGGCCAGTCTGCAGTCCCCTGAGCAGAAGCCTCAGGAAATTGACCCCTCCTTGGCCCTCCTTTTGGGGCTTTGACCAGGTTCTGGGAAAAGCTGAGCCCTGTTCTCCAGCAGGGGAGACGCCCCGAGGACTCGCACTGCAGGGAGAGTCATCCCTGTGTCTGTGCCTCAGCCCTGTTTCCCGCTACCCCAGGGGCTCCTCCACAGGGACAATGCAGTGGTCACACCAGGGCAGGCTCCTTGGTGGGAAGTGCAGGTCACAAGGCTCAGGGACTCCTCCACCTTGCCAAGCACCCAGCTTCAGGATGACACAGCATACGACCCAGCTACCCTTAACTCCCAGGCAAAGATTCATCCACCATCCTCCTTGGGTAGAAAGAGCTTGAAGATGAGAGATAGAGGGGCAGAGATTGGACCCGGAGAAAGTCGCCCAGATGAAAACCCACCCAGAACCAACCAACCATCAGTATTTGCTGAGCGCACACCGTGGGCAAAGCACATGAACTCCATCCATTTACCCTCAGACTAATCCAATGAGGTAGGACGTTTATTATACCCATTTTACAGATGAAAGACCTGAGACTCAGAGAAGAGATGTGCCCTGTAGGGGCCACAAAGCCAGCATGTCAGTCGGATTCCCGAGCCCATGCGACTCCTACTCCAGACGGACTCCCATTCTACCCACAAAACCTTGGCCAGATCTGCTTCTCACATTTGCTCAATCTCCTGTGGGGCATTGAGAGGCCCAGGCCCCCAGAGAGAAGGTGGGTGCCCTTCCCCTGCCAGCCCATTGCTGGCACCTCCAGTCCCTCCCTCCCTCCCTCCCTCCAAAGCCAACACTGTGATTGAGGGGCTGGCCAGCCCAGAACCATGGCACCCTCTTCCAGCTACTTCTGCGGCAGCCACCTTTGCGAGGGTGGCTGCAGCAAAAATAGCTCCATTTCCTCAGCTGGAGCGTACACCGAGGGGGTGCAGAGGGACAGTATCTGACTGGCTTTTAATTATTAGGAAGTGGTTGTTGATTTACACAGCAATGTTTATTCAGCAAATTGCTAATTAATGCACTGAAAAATGCCAAGTGGTATCAAATATTTGCTTTTATTTGCAGTACCAAAATATTTTTATTTTCGGTGAGTAGCAGCATCGATGAGGAGGTACACCAGTGTTTAAACAGGGTATGTAAAGTTTAAGCTGAATATTAAACAGGGAGGAAGCCTGGGCTCTGTGGCTGGACCCTGGGGGAGGCTCAGAAGTAGTCAGAGAGCAGTGCACCCCAAATTTCTTCCCCAAAGCTGCAGCCCTTGGGGTGCAAAGGGCACCAGCTAGGCAGAGACAGGGACAGGAGTGACCAGGGTCATCGTCACTCTGTCCCTCTGCACCCCCTGTCATCATAATCACCTCCGTCACCTCCCCTCCCTGCCACCGCCACTCTCCCCTGCACTACATTTGATATATATTGAATGTACTCTGTGTGATGGACATTATTTTGATGCTGAGATTAGGTCCCTTTGCTCATCAAGTTTGCCCTGGACTTCAACAAGGAAATAAATGAATGAACAAGAACATTTCAGAAGGTGGTAAGTGCGAAGAAGAAAACAAATCTCTGCCCACAGCGTCTGCTGCTGCCCTGCCTCCCTGCCCCATCTCCCACCCCTCTCCCTTCTTCTGTGCCCAGAGCCTGCCAAGCGCTAAGTCCAGGACCTCGCCTGGAACTTTCTTCTCTGCCCCACCCCATCTTGCCCCTCTGTGCCTTCTCCTGGCCAGCTCCCACCCCTCCTCCAGGTCTCCGCTAACACTGTCCCGCCCCGTGGGTGCCTATCCTACCGCAGACACCAGCGCGGCACAGCCCCCTTCTCTGTGGCACTCCTTGGCACTTGTAGTTACCCACCGCTCTGTGCTGGGTTACAATATCCATCATCCCTGGGAGGGGTGGGAAGGTTCATGGCTGCCACCATTCCCTTCTTTGCAAAGACGTTTCCTTCTTCTGTCCCTCTCGGACCCTGCACCAGTTACAGTCCCCCAATCGTCCCTCGCGGACCCTGCACCAGTTACAGTCCCCCAAAATCAGGCCCTGGGCCAAGGGGGAAGAATGTGGGCATTTTGAAGTCGGAGCTTCGGTCTGGTGGGTGCCAGATGTCTGGTGAGGCCTAGATGCTGAAGTTTGTTAAACACATAACAAGGGGCCTCCCAAGACAAGGGACAGAGGTAAGAGGTCATAAGGTCTCCTGACGATGGGTTCTCTTGCCCTCTTCCTTGGTCTGAAGGACGTGAAAAGCCACTGGCTTTGGAGGGTATAAGATTGTAATACAAGCCTCTCTCCACTGCCCCATGCCCTTGAGCCAGGAGAATGGTTGCAATGCAATATAGTCACACAACGGAATAGTACGCAGCCATGAAAAACGAACTACCAATAAATACACACCGCCTGATGGATCAAGCTCACAGACATAGAGCAACGCCATAGGAGCCAGACACAGAAGAGGATGGGCTGTGTGGTTCCCTTTATGTCACGTTTGGGAAAGGGGAGGCTAATTTGTGTGAAAACCAGGAACGGGGTGCGGCCCTGGCCAGAGGGAACGCCTGGGTGCTGAGATAATCTGCATCTTTATGGGCGGTGACGTAGGTATTCACTGAGCCATACACTGAAGATCATGTACTTTCTACAAGTTTGACCTCAATAAAAATTTTACTTTAGGGTGAGTTCTGGACTCCAGTCTGAGGAAAGTCTAATTGAAGCAAAGCAGGAATTCAAAGGACTAATGAGTTCATGGGAACATTTGTCAGCAGCTCCTCATAAAAGATCATACCTTAGGAGAGTATATTGTCTTAAGCGTTTTTCTAACCCTTTCTATTAAAAACAGAGGAGCAACAGTAGGTAAAGGGGTGATGCTAACACATATTTGAGATTTTATAACACTTAATCATCTAAAAGCAACTAAAAAAAGGTTTTGCTCTTGATTCTATTTACTGAAAAGATAGTGTTAAAACAAAGAGAAAAATAGCTCCCTGAACATGTATCCTCTCGCCCCACGCAAACATTTTACTTAGTCAGCGTATCTCTACATAGCGTTGATTGTATATGCAAGGTTTACATTTTATATAATTTGGCATGTTATCTCTTTACAATGAGGATTCTTGAAAATCTAATAAATACCCCTATCCATTCTCTACTAAATTTTCCAGTATTTGGTCCTTTTGTGAACTGAATTTTCCATGCAGCTGGAGTGGCTCTGATGTGAAGTATAAGGTGTATCTAAATTACAAATTATTGTTTCCAGTTGCTGATCAGTTTCTTCAGTAGATTCTACTAAATAATTCACCACTCAACTCATTGTTTTAGGGTGGCTTCTTCGTCACATTTAATGTTTACATGCGACCTCATCTATTTCTAGGCATTCTGTTCTAATCCATTACAATCTATTTCTTTTTTCCCATCAATATTCTCACTGTTCTAATTATTGCTACTTTCTCTGTTTTAATGTTCAGTGAGGCTATCTGTCGATGCTCTCCCTTGATATTCTGACCAGTGTTTTTTTTTTTTTTTTTCCAGATACATTTCAGAAACGTTTTATCAAGTTGCTTTTGCAGGATTGTTTGTTATTGCATTCAATCTGCAAATTAGCATGGAGGTGGCCTGACATTTTTACAGTACCCGGGCCTCCCATGCAGAAACATGGTATGCCTCTCCATTTATTCTGCTCTTCTTTTATCTCACCAATAAAATTTTGTAGTTGTCTTTATATAGGTCACACGCATTTCTCATTAAGTTTATCCCTAAGTATTTTTCCATGGCTTCTGGGAATGGCGTCTCTCTTTTCACGACGCCTTCTGTGGCTAGAACACAGGCGAGCACTGACTCCCGGGGCAAAGAGGTCTTGTCTCCGGCCACTTTACGAAGCGATGATTTGTTTGTACACATCTAAGTTGCTTCCTTGGGATTTTTGCTCCCAAGTCGCATGGACAGTGAATACTGTTTGTCGTGTTGGCATTAGATGGGGCTCCGAGCCTGGCATCTGATAGACCTGGGGGAGCCTGTCACAGCCTTTCCACTGAGCCACAGCCTGGCCCCCCGGCTGGCACTGCCCTGACCCCCGAGCCCCTGACCAAGGCCCTCTAATTAGCAGAGTCCTGCCCTGACTCTCCTGGCCACCGGCAGAGACCACCCCTCCACTCTCATGGATGCCCCATGGACCCCACGTACTGCCACCATATTAATCAAGGCCATGGTTACCAGGTATCCATGATGTGTTTGGCTCCTTTGCCAAGCCTTTTACGTAATCTTTAACTTCGAATCTCTAAAGGGAATATGTGATTCACCAGAGACGTCAGGGACTTTCTGAAGTCCCACAGCTGGGAAGGGACAGATCTGGGGTTCAAACCTGTGTTCCTTCTCCTCTGCCACATTGCTTCCCTCTCAGTGCCCAGGACTCCCAGAGACTCTTGACCACCACCCACCAGATGGGCCCCAGAGTATGGATGCCTGGACTCCCCGGAGTTCACCATACCCCCCTGGGCACTGTAATGTGACTGCCAGGAGCCCAGCCAGCTCTGTCACCTCAACCCAGATCTGCCTGCTCCAGAATTAGGCCCAGTACGCCTTGCACCCGAGTCCCTTGTGTTAGGAGGGCTTGGTGACCACACAGCCACCTTCCCTATTAAAGAATGTAATCGTTATACCCACCCAAGTCTCAGTCTCCTTTGAGCAAATGCTCTACCTGAATAGTTATTATAGCAAAGGGCAGTTTTAGCACTAATATTAGTTACAACTACAGCAGCTAACACATTTACTTAGTTCTTACCACAGACCAGACGCTGTGTTTAAGTACATACGTGATCTCATTTATCGTCACCACAACAATAGTACCCATTTTACAGACGAGGAAACTGAGGCTTAGAGAGCTAAAGTTATTTATCCAAGGACATTCAGCTTTTAAGTGGAAGGGTCAAAATTTGAAACTTGGAATATTACTCAGAAGCCTGTGAACTTTGTTCTAAAGCTTTATTCCTGCACCTGGGACTTCCTGTATTGTTCAGACAAATGGTGTTGTACAGCGAAGGTTCCACAAACCACTGTGTCTTCAGCATGAGGAGAGGGGCTCTGTGCAATGCAGAGGCCCAGGCCCGGCGCACTGAGGAGTCAGGCAGCCCAGAACCTGTGTTTCTAGCGAGTCCCTCCCTGGGTCTGGTCACCACCCAGGTTTGAGAAGGACCATTCCAAAGAAGAGTTCCTTTGCCATCGAATGACGCGGACGCTGGTTTATGTTGCAATGAATCCCGCCACTGACAAATGTTTGCACAAAAGACGCAGATAGCAAGTGGGGAGGAATTTCTAAACAAAGATGCCAAACATACTCCCTGTTCAGAAAGCAGTATCTGTAACATACAGGGCCGGAACACACTGATTAGAAAAACATCGCCTCCTCAGAGATTTGCTGACGAACATGCCCACGACCAAGACGCTGAAGAGGTCCCTCACCCAGAAGGCAGAACCCTTAGTAAGTCAGAGTGTGGGGAAATATTCAACTTCATCCATGATGCTTTCCAGATAAAATAATGAGATGCCTTTTCAAGTCTGCCCAACTGTAAAATAGGCATTTGAAACATCACCAACTAGCAAACAGCATGGCCTTTGGAATCAGCTCTACCTGGGTTTGATAGGCGACCTCCCCCACCCCAGCTGTGTGGCCTTGGGCAAACACGTGACCTTCAGAGTCCCAGTCTCCTCATCTGAAAAGCATCCCAAAGGCGGTGACCTGACAGGGCCGTGGTAGTAACCGGGACAGCGAATGAGACGTGTACAGCACAGGCACCAGAAACTTGAGCGGTGTCAACGGCCGCCACGTGGTGCTAAACTGTGGTGAATCTTACATGCACAGACCACCTGCCTTCTGCTAGAAATCTATGTCACCACCAGACGAAGGAGTCACACTCAGAACCCAGGGCCCAGGGCCCCCACAATTTCACATCAGGACAGTGTCAGTTACTCGGGGTCCTTCCCCCTCCAGGCCTCACCGCTCCAGCCCGTGGCTGCCTCGCCCTGGTTCCCGTGCCTGGCCCTAGGAACAGCCTCCAAAGCAGGGCTCCTAACCCTGAACAGGAGCGCAGCCTCCCCTCTAACTGAAATCCAGCCTTGCCTTCCGGGAGGAAAGAGTATCAGCAATACCTGTGACTTTGTCACCGGCAGGAATCACAGATGTTTTCACTTCATGACAGCTGCTGCGTATTTCTCAGAATATTCTTTATGCTTCTCACCACCTTGAAATCATGATGATTATTAGACCTGCCACAAGATCTTGCCGCTTGATGTGTGAATAAAGCAGCACACGTGTTGTTATATCATAAAGTTTTATATTTTGATAATTACATTTTAATAAATTGGTTTCCTTTGCAATCATGCATATATCATCTTATGCACTTAGAAATCATGGTTCTGGGAAGGAACCCGCAGGCTTCTCCAGACGATACGCCAAAGGGGTCTACAGCATATAAAGGGCGAAGAACCCCTGCCTTAGAGCCTCTGCAGTGGGTCCCATCATTCTTCCCATTTGGCAGATGAGAAAACCGAGCGTAGAGAAGTCAAGTCACTTGCCCAAAGGTACCCAACTAATGAATGATGAAGCATCGGTTTGACCTTGGCATTTCCTTAGCATTTCCTGCCAGCCCCTGCTCCACCTGCTTCCCCTGCAGCCTTGTGCTGGGGGCTAAGAACATAGATGTGGCTCTGACATGGCCCCTGCCCCAGGAGGGCCCAGAGCTATGGGGAGACAGACCCCTCTGTTGCCCTAACACAGGATGGTAAGCCTCCTTCCTTATAGGCTGCAGCAGATGCCCTGGGCTGACTCCTCTTCAGGGAGTGGGGTACCCCAAGGCTGGGGTCAGGTGGACTCAGGGGCTCAGGTGGGGTGTACTGACTTCCGTGGCTGACAGAAGGTGGATAGGGGGATGAGTCCCTGAAAGCAGGCCCAAGAGAGGGTCCCAAGGGTCCAGGCAGAAAAGTCAAGGCTGTGTCCAAGCCGAGGGGCTGAGGGGCCAGGGACAGAATGGGGGTCACAAGTCCCTAACCCAATGCCTGCCATCATTTCACCTGGAGTTAGGGGTCAATAAATGTTTGTCAGATGAATGAATGAGTGAATGAATGAATGAGTGAACAAGTAGGCTCAGCCTGAACCAAGCAAAGGCTGGATTGGCCAAGGGTGTCCTGTGGGAGCAGAGTGATGACCACCCCCAGCCAATCAGGAAGTCTTTTTTGTGGGCCTCCTGGCAGGGCCCGCCCAGCTCAGGCCTGTCTTCACTCCTGCAAACAAAGTTGCTTCTCTTGCCCTCAGAAAGCCTGACCCTTGGAGACTCCCTGGGGTGGTGGGAAACCAGAGCAGGGGGAGCTAAGCCCCTCAGGTTGGGGTGACCCCCCTAGAATCCCAAGAGCTGACTCGCCCCGCCCCCCTCACCCCCAGCACAACATTCCTCCTGTGGAGACCATCCACCGTGACTGAGCTCGGCTCACCCCAAGTCTCCATCATCAATGCGTCCATCCCACAGAAGTCCCAGCACAGGGACACGGGAGTGAACGACCCCCTCCTCTCCTGGCCGGGGGTCTGGGCCGCAGGGTGGGAGCAGGCAGTCAAGTCAGGTGACCAAGTGAATGGAGAAAAGAGCCTTGTAGTTGGCGGTTAGTTCTGAGGGGCCAGTTCACCCAGGGTGGGGAGACAGGGTGACCCCCACCCCACCGATCGCCTCTCTGTTACAAGGCACACGGTCCTGCAGAACATTTAAATCATACCTGAGGCCGCTCCTCCCCAAGTCTGCGGAGATGAATCGCATTAGATTCACCACCTTTGGCCAATGTGGACGACCGTTCTCTAAACCAATCATCTCACTGAGAAGGAACTCCAACTCGTAACCAGGTCAGATCCAAAAAAGGAAAGACCTTGAATTGCACTGTTCTTAAAAGCACTTAAAAGGAATTGAATTAGAACCTAGACAAAAAAAAAAAAAAAAGCCCCTGAATTCAACTCCCGCTGACACCAAGTTAGAAAAATAGCTGAAGGAAAAGGATGTAGCCCGTCAATCAAGATAGGATCGTTTTTTAAAAAAAAAGAGAGAAGTCTTTTGTTTTAGGGGAGCAGACTGGTAATTTGGAGGCGCGGAGGAGCTTTCATTTTTCCAGACAGAGGGGTTGGCGGCTGGGGGAGAAGTTGCGGGTTGCACAATGAGCTCCCCCTCTGTTGAGGTTCCCTTTCCCACGGAGGAGAGGGTTTCTCGGCCGCTGGCTGATTGATAGGAATCCAGGTAGGGCGCGCCGAACCCGGGGATGTACAATCTCCCCTTTGTTGCTAATCAAAGTCAGCCGAACGAGACCCCATCTTTCCTTTCCGATTCCTATGTACCAATTTGAGGCGCTCAGATGAAATGTGTTACATTACACCAGCACCAATAAGTCACACTATCTGTGTTGTGACACCCTGAATATTACTAATTGTCAATCACAAACCACAAGTCTTGTCAAGACGCTCCCTTCTCGGCGGGCTGGTTCAAACCTGAAGTGATTTTTAATCAAGTGTTAATAATACAGCATCTGTCAGTGGACGGTGGGTATCAGGCAATCAGAGAAAGGGAACGTATGACACGGCAAATTTTAATGTTTTCATTTCCCGCTCTTCCCAATTATCGGTGGGATTTCTGTCAGCCTGCAACGTGCACTGACATTACTGCAGGTGAACTTCACCGCGGAGAAGGGGGAAGGCGGCTGTCAGGGCCCCCGTGGCAAGGGTGCCCCATCCCGCCCTGCCCTGCCAGAGAGAGGTCTCCCCACCCGCCTGGAGCCCCGGGGGAGAAGGAAGCTTTGGGTCTGGGGCAGGGGAGCCCCCAACCACCTGGGTATTAGGAGAGGTGGTGCTTGTGCCCAGGGAGGTGGGGGGTGGGGAATAGTGTACTGGAACTCCTCATGTACCCCCCTCAGGGCATATACACGCCACCACCTCCCTGGGGAGCCACAACTGGATCATGGGGATCCGACACGAACAAGAATTGGCCAGAACTCCGATTTGCTTTTCCCTTTCCCCTGTTTTCCATGCCTCAGCTTGGGGCTCAGGGTGGAAAGAGTCCCTGCCTCTTGCTACCTCCCTCTGGTCCATGTGCTGCCCAGATGGCCAGAGTCCTTTTTCCCAACCCCAACTCAACCCCCTTCCAGGGTTCCCTGGTGCCTGTAGGATAGAATTCAAACTCCCAGGGCCTGGGCCTCATCGAAACCGTGAGGAGAGCCGTAGCCATCACCTGGGCTGAGAGAAGGTGAAGAAGGTGAAGGAGGTGAGGGATACGCATGCCTGGAGGGTACTGGCAGTCACTTCGTTTCTTCCTTGACCCCCCCAGAGGGACATCTTTCCGTGAAGAGAATGCGTTCCTGTCCCTGTCTTGCCGATCAATGGTAAGACCTTGTCACTTCCATGTGCCCTGACCCAGCCCAAGCCCACTCTCAAGATCTCCTCCCACACCTTCTTGAACAGGACAGGGTGACCCTCGTGCCTCGCCCTGTAGCATTTCTGGTACAGAGAGAAGCCATCGTTTTGACTTTTGCCTCCCTTCCCCAGTCTCACCACTCTGCACTTGGAGGCCGATCCAACCCTCCAGCCTCATTTTATTAAAAACAAAGAAACCAGGAAATTAGTTATCTAATCCTGTATAACAAGAGACTTCAAAAGCTAGTGATGTAAGCAATAAACAGTTGTCGTCTCTCAGTTCCTGAGGGTCAGGAATCCGGGCTGGGCTCAGCTGGGTGGTTCTGGCTCGGGGTCAGGCTGTCGGCTGGGGCTGCCGTCAGCCAGAGGCCCGGCTGAGGCAGAGGGCGCTCAGCCCTGTGGCTGTTGGTCCCAGGTCCTCAGCCCTGGGTTTCTCTGTAGCAGCCTAAAGGTCCGTGGGACATGGCAGCTGACTTCCCCCGGAGTGAGTGATAAGAGAGAGGAAAACCAAGATGGAAGCCATGATGTTTCGTAACTTCATCTTGGACGTGACAAACCATCACTTGTACCATGTTCTGTAAGAGGACTGCCCTGCGTGGGAGGCACTTCACTGGGGAGCGAATGCCGGGGGGAGGGGGGGTGGAGCGCACTGGGGGCATCTTGGAGGCTGGCTACCACATCCGGCTTGATCCCCAGATCTTCTTCCAAGGGACACCCGATATTTGCAAAATCCAGAAACATGCAGCCTCAAAAGGAAGGCATTTGTACCATTTGGAAAATGAGGCCAAAGGAGGGAGAAGCTGTCAGAACAGAACAGAACAGAACAGAACAGAACAGGGAGGCCAGAAGTCCAGGTCTACCCTGTGAGAATGCCTCTGACTCGGTGCACAGCCTGGGACAAGTCCCAGTCCTGCCAAGCCTCAGTGGCCCCATTGGACAATGAGGGTCAACTAGATCCGCAGTCACCGATTGGTGGGCCACGGAACACTGGGGGTCCGTGAGGTCCGAAAGGTTGGCGGCGGCTGAACTAGCTGATGCTGAGGCCTGAGGGACACTGTGGCCCAATGAGTCTCAGCTCGAGGGTGGTGCTTCCCAAGGCCCTGGAGGTTCTCTGGGTGACGGCAACCTCATGAGAAGACCAGCTTCCTCCCCCACCCAGAGGACCACTTCGCAGGGATCGATGGGCGCTGCTCAGTCTGGCCCGGTGGCCACCTTCCATCACTCTGTTCTGGAGCACCACAGCGACAGTTTTCACAGCACGTGCCCCGCTGAGCAGGGGCCAGAGAGGTGAACGAAGGGTCCTGGGGGTTGGGGAGGAGAGCAGAAAGTCATTTCCGCTTGTCTGCCCAAACCCTTTCCCTGAGGGTCTGCCTCTCTGAGCCCTGGTCTGGGTAGGGCAGGGGTCCCCAGAAGGAGGTCTGGAGAAAACTTTGCCATCTCGGCCACTGCCTGCTTGTCTCTCGGGTCACAGCGTGACCGGACTACCCACCTTGGCTGCCCAGCTGCCTCTGCCTGGGCCCTGCCCCCACTCTGAGCGCCAGAAGAGAGACGGACAGACAAAGAGATTGAGAATCCCATGCAGGGGAAGCCCATCATGCCTCATAGGCCCTGGCCACCCCAGCTGGTTCCCTGTGCACATGGATGCAAAAATGCATGAGCACATGTGGACAGAGACACACACAGGCATAGCACGCTTCTGCCTCCCCACCCCCACCCCCACCCCCAGACCCACCAGGGACCCCATGCTCCGGCAGTCGGTGTGGGCGAGAAGCATGGGGTCACTTCACGGGGTCACTTCACGGGCAGAGCAAGCTCAAGTTTAGCGGTTCACCCAAGCAGAGAGACTTTAAAATACAGAGGAAAACATGAGAGCATTTTTAATAAAGATGAATTAGATAAGCAAGCCATCACGGGAAAATCAGAGCTTTTTATACTAGACTGATAGTTTAGCATTATCTTTGTTTTGAATCTCATATGCACCCTCCCTCCACCCTTTTTGGCACTGGGGGCCTCCCTAAGTCCTTCGGGTCTGAAGTGTAGGGCCCCAGCCGGCTGCCCTCTCCAGCCTCAGAGCCCACACTGCCTGGCTCAGCCCGGGGGACCCCGCCTGCAGAATGGGCTCACGCGGTGCTACCAGGATTCCTCCCTCCCACCAGGTCTCACAACCTGAAGGCGCAGCTGCCACCTCTGAAAAGAGTGCAAATGGATTTATTACACGGAGATGCAATTTTACCGCCTGACCTTGGAGGTGACCCATCATTACTTACTGAGTTGAACCCAGACACCTCATTCTTCTGCTTGTTTGAATGAACCCTAATGGCCTTGAGTCCCATCGGGTGAGTTGGGGGAGGGGAGTCATTAAAGCACAGAGCCCTCCCAGGCGTAGATGGAGATGGTCAATAGGACTGACCCACCTGGTTGGGAGGGTGCTGAACACAATCCCCAGCTATGTTCTCAGGGTCCTCTGTCTGGGTCCATTACCACCATCACTAGGAGTTCCCACACCTCCCCGCAGCCCCCAGGGCAGAGCTAAGCCAGGCTGGCATCTCTGAAGAGACTTGGAGACATATGATTGAGAAATAAAGACAGGTTGCACAAGACCCGAAAAAACACACAAGTTTCTGAAGATTTGCTTTCTGGTTTTTAACTAAACCCATCAGCTGCTGAAGGGTCCTCCTCCTCCCTATCCCTCGGGGCCAGCGCCATCTGCTGCGTGCCATACCCTCAGGACGCGCCCTACACACCGAGGGCTCAGGCTCCCAGAGCCAGGGAGGTCTTTGTCCTCTGCTCCAGCCCAAGGACCTGGACAGCCATGAGCCCTCCCCCAGTCACCAGCTCCACCCGGCTTGGTTAGGTTTTGCTCGGGCGAGTGCCTCCCACATTCAAGGAAGCTGTGCTGGTTGGCTCTTTCTGGTTGCAAGTAACAGAAGCACACCCAAGAGCACTTACGTAGAAAAAGGAAATGCAGCTTTAGGGTCCAGGAAGACCTGGCACTGGGAATGGGGCTTTTTCTGCCTCCTGTCTTTGCTTCTTCCCGCTCCCGCCCTGCACACCAGCCCTCCTGCCTCTCCAGGCCACAGGGGGAAGATGGCTGCCCCGCCATCCCTGAGTGTCTGTGCTGTAGCTCCAGTTACCCTCTAACCCTATCTGACCTCCCCTTAGTCCAATTCTGGGCTCACAGAGGGGAGACCCCGACTTGCTGAGCTGAGGTCCAATCAGCTGTGGCCAGAGGATAGGGCTAAGTGGCATGGATATGGCCCTGGGGACACAGGGAGCAGGTCTCAGAGGAAGGTGACACTAAGGCAAGACTAGGGCTTGTCTTTGCTTCTTAGTCTAATATTCTGTCCAGAGAGATGAGCTGCCCCAGCAAGAAGGATTCTCTGCAACAACAGTGAGCTCAGAGGGTGTGTCAGAGGCCAGCAAGGGTTGCGGGAGGCAAACTAAGGGTCATGCATCTCTGTTGATGGGAATATGTGAGAATTTAGCAGGAGACAGGGTGTACCTGAGCCTTGATTTCATAAGTCCTATCTTGCCCCTGTGAGCCATGCAGCAAAAGGAGGGATCTCTCTCTCTCTCTCTCTCTCTCTCTCTCTCTCTCTCTCTCTCTCTCTCTCTCTCACACACACACACACACACACACACACCACTTGATCTGACTGATAAGCCCACTGAGGTTGCCAGCACCCTATGGACACTCCAGCTGGGAAAGAAAACCGAGCCTTCTCCTGTGAACAGAAAACCCAAGGAAAAGTGAGGATGACTCTCAGATTCAGGGAAATCAGTTCGGTCCCAAAGAGTCAGTAATTTCCAAAGCAAAGCGGACCATCAAAATCCATCCAAAACCCTCAGAAAGCTCCCTCCCAGCCTTCCTCAGAGTGTTGGCCCTGTGCTGGGAGCTGTCCAGGGTCCTGACCAGCCCTTTCTCTAACCAAGACTCTGAGCCTCTCAGCATCCACTCTGAAAGGGTGCCCTGTGGGCTGGACCAGAGGGGTCTTGGTTGAGCAGTAACCCTACAGGGTGTAGAGACCATGGGCACAGGTTACCCCTCGACCGGGCTCTCGCCAACAGGACCCTCTCATGTCTAACTCCTTCCAGGCTTCCTCTCAGAACCATCCCCAACCTCACCCGAACAATGTCACGAATTTTTCCTCCTTGATGAACTTCAAAGTCTTTTAATGACTCTTCATAAAGGAACAGTGGGGCCAAAAGTTGAGCAAAGGAGATGATTAAAGTACCTTATTAAAAGCAGCCTTGTAGAATTCTCCACATGAAAGCAAGCACCATTATGAGGGCTTAGCCTTATAAATGACGCTTCGCTTTTGCGAACATGCTGAAACCTGATTAGAGTGACAAGCACTGACTGATACTGCAAACCTGTTAATAACATGAAAATTAGAAGAGGCTCATGCAAAGAAGGGAGATTAATTTAGCCGGAGTACATCTCGCGCAAATTGCAAAGTTGTGAATATGTTCTCAGATAATGAGCCTTCCCAGTCATCAGCTCACTTGTCATTTTCTGTAATTAATGTTAAGGAAGACGCCTTCCTGATGGTTCGTATTACTCATATACCAAGAAAATTTCTTCAGAGAAATAATTTACATTTATTATCATCGGTCTGTTTGTGTGGTTTATTTCGCGCCGGAGTAATTTATTGCAGGACTGTTTGCCATGCCTTGATTAGTCGCTCGTCGGGACGGGATGTAATTTTTTTTGCTTGATGGCGAAGTCTAAAACTTGACAGTGGTGTAACATTCCTTCTTGTCTCCGGGTGGTGTTTTTTTTCTTTCACTTAAATAAACTTTGGGGCTGAGTGCCCCGGGCTGCCTTCCCACCGAGATGAGGCCTTAGCTCACAGAGTTAATCCCCTGCTGCCTGTCTCCAGGAGCAGCAGGGGATTCGGTACCAGGGTCCTCTGGAAGGTTCTAGGTCATGTGCCCCATATCTGGCCCTGGCTGAATTCAAGAGTTTAGTTCACTCTTTTTTCATTCCACTCCTGTTCAGGATGAAGGAGGTTTGTTCTCTTCGATCAAGTCCACACTGGCCCTCCTATTCCTCTTCCCCCTCAGGCCACCTTCTATTGGAGATGTCTCGGCAATTGCTTCTCTCCCATACCTGGCTGTATATTTCTTTCAAATGGCGAAATGTTGGAGGAAATGCTGCAGACGAGGTTTTGCTTCCAAGGACAGGCAGATCTTTAATCCCACCTTGAAATGCATTCCCTGGTAGTATCGCACCAATAAACTCACTGACCACCACCACCGCCCCCCATCTCTTTTTCAGGTCCCAGCAAGAATGCTTAGAGGCAGGGGTGACTTGGTAGAATAAGAGACCCATGGAGAATAGCCCTGAATCCATCTCGACGTGACACCTTGAGCCACCATTTGCTCCAGACTTACACCCGATGCACCCTGGGTCCTCAAGGAGCAGGGCTGCTGGGGCCGAGGCTCTCTCAGACAACTCAGGCCCTCTTCTCTCTGTCTGGCTCCCACAGAACTTAAACAAAATGGCCCTCACGGTGCTCAGAGTGCACCATCCAATGAGCTGAGCTCTTTGGATGCATCAGCTCATTGTATCTTTACCACTGTTGGAGGTAGGTACTATTGAGACCGTCCTGCGTGGGAAGAACATGGGGTTTAGGAAGGTCAAGCCATTTGTTACAGGGCTCAGCGTTCATGCCAAGAACAACAATCGTCACCAGCATCATGGCAACGAACAGTCACCGTGTGCAGAAGTGCCACAGCACATGTGTTTGGCTCAGTCTCCTAGGAGACAGGTATGACCGTGATTCCCATTTTACTGATGAGAAAATGGAGACTCGGAGAGCTGAACTCCCTTGCCCAAGGTCCTGTAGCCAGTAAACAGGGGAGCTGGGTCTGACATGCTCCAATACTCATACCCCTGCCCACTGCACTCCACTGCCCCTCCAGAAGTACACGATCCCAGCCCTCTCACCGCGATCCCACCCAGAGGCTTTGCCTTCTTCACACCCCGTCCCGCTCAATCACCTCATTTCCTTCCCCAGGCCCGAACTTGAGAAGCAGCCTGCCAATCTCCCCAGCAGGGGTGGCCACGCGGTGGAATCCACAAACAGAGGCAGTTAGCGTGAGTTACTGACCCCTGCACTGCAAATGAGGCAAACGATACAGATCAGGGTTCGCAGACAGAGATAATGATTTTTTTTATTGGACGTCTTCATCCCGAACCGGTGGCGTGGCGCTGGGTCGGCCAGCAGCGCACCGCCGGTGTCGGTTAATGATAATCTATATTTATAAAACGATAGTCCATCAAAGTGGAATGAATATTTTAGAAGCTGCGGACAAATCAAATTGTCTTTGTCAAATGGGCGCGTGCTCTGGCGCTGAGCGTGTTTTATGGCTCTTTCTGGGGTGAGAAGCTGAGGGTTCCTCTCGCCGGCTGGAGCACGCTGCCTCCCTCATTGTCTGGGCGAGGAGGGCTGAGTTTCCACTATTTAAAAAAAAAAAGCCAATGAGCTGTGGAGATTGACATTAGCGCCAGAGAATTGTACTTTGTTTGAGGAAGTTCACAAATAACGTATGAAACAACACATGGGGTGTCTTTGTGGGAAAGGGTCCATTGATGGTTGGAGAAATAAATCAGTTCCTTTGGAAGTCTGGGTAAGAAGGGAGGGGAGGAGGAGCGAAGCGGACTGGGAGCCTGGGCTTCAGAGAGGAGATGGAGCAGGTGAGGAGAAGAGAGGGGGAGAAAGGAGACAGGTGTGTCCTGCTAGATGTCATCTCCATCCAGGCAAACAGAGCTACTGAGGCAGAGCCCCTTTCCCCAGAGTCGAGAACTCCTGCTCTGTCACAAAACCAGCCGGGCACATCACATCACCTTCCTGAGCCTCAGTTTCCCCATCTGCCCAATGGGGGTAATACTATCTCCTCCATGGACCATAGTGAGGATTAAATGGCCCCTCCTGAGTAACGCTCCACCCGGTCACCAGCACATAGTTGGAGCTTAAATGCATGTGGGCCCCTATGGACCCACCTAGCAGGACGCCAGACCTCAGCCTGCTAACACTGTGCTCCGCCCTCCACCTACCCAGGGCAACATTTACAAAGGTAATAGCTCTCATTGACGGAGGGGTTTTGCTAAGCTCTTTACACACATTATTTAATCTCCTCAAGACTCTATATCAAGCCCTAGCCGGTTTGGCTCAGTGGATAGAGCGTCGGCCTGCGAACTGAATGGTCCCGGGTTCGATTCCGGTCAAGGGCATGTACCTTGGTTGCAGGCACATCCCCAGTGGGGAGTGTGCAGGAGGCAACTGATCGATGTTTCTCTCTCATCGATGTTTCTAACTCTCTATCCCTCTCCCTTCCTCTCTGTAAAAAGTCAATAAAATATATATATAAAAAAATAAGACTCTATATCAAGCACTGTCCAACCAAGTATAATGTGAGCTACATTTTTAAATAGTAAAAATAGGTGACATTACTTTTAATAATGTTTTTATTTAACTCAGTAATATAAAATATCACTTCAATATGTAATCAATATTAAAAGTATTGATAAGGCCCTAGCAGGTTTGGCTCAGTGGATAGAGCATCAGTCCTTGGACTGAAGGGTCCTGAGTTCAAATCCAGTCAAGGCCTCGTACCTCGGTTGCAGGCTTCATCCCGGCGCTGGTCAGGGCATATGTGGGAGGCAACCAATCGATGTCTCTCTCTCTCACATCAATGTTTCTCTCTGTCTTCCCCTCCTTTCCACTCTCCCTAAAAATCCATGGAAAAATATCCTCAGGTGAGGATGAGCAACAACAACAAAAAGTATTGATAAGGTGTTTACCATTCTTCTTTTCACGCCAGCGTGTGCATTTCACACTTCCAGGACATCTCAGTTAAGACTTGCCCTGTGTCTAGCGCTCAATGGCCGCATGAGGCTAGTGGCTACTGTGTTGACAGCAAAGCTATAGACCACTTCCATCACTATGGAAAGTTCTACTGGGAAGGGCAGTGCTCACACACAGATACAAGTATTATCCTCATTTTTAGATGCAGAAAGAAATGCAGTGAGGCCCAGGGTCACACAGTTGAAGCAAAGTGAGTATTGGGGGTCCATGAGAAGAAAGTGAGTATTGGGGGTCCATGAGAAGAAAGCAATGCTATTCAGAGACCATAATCTGTGCACTCGGAGTGCTCATTGCTACCGAGTTGCTCACCACGTTTATTGTTTTCCAGTGAGCAGAGGTAGGCAGTATGTTTGTTTGTTTTTCTTATTAAAATGTTCTAGATAAAATACATAATGAATGTATACTACTTCCATTTCAAATTGAGGACTGCAAAGTTTTTATTTAACTTCATAGATCTTATAACTGCCTCTCCTTTCTCCCACACAAAAACGCCTAGTCCTCAATGACACCAACACAATTCCTCACTGACTTTATTTCTCTACATGCACACGCATGGCAGGGCCAACACTTCACCAACAATGGGATGACTGAAATTAATTTTCATACCAAAAAATGTCCCGCCAAATTCCTGGTTTTAAAAGTCACTTGAGAAAGTTTCTCTTATGATTGTTGATTATGCCACCACTGGACACACGTTTATGTTCCTTTGTCTCATTTCACTTTCAACTTTTAAAAAATTGTTGTTTTATACACATGTAAAATGTTTGTTTCCAAAATAAAACCAACTTAACAAGGAGCATGCCAAGCAGTTTAGCTTCAAGCTCTGTCCTCTCCCAAGCCCTATAAGGTTCTCTAAAGAAGCAATTACTAGTATCCATTATGTCATAGATGAGGAAAAACGTGGCTCTAATAGGTTAAGTCGCATGCCCACGGTCACAGAGCCAGTGGGAGAAGGAACTAGGGTTGCATTCTGGGTTTCCAGAAACTTCCAGAAGACAGGAACTGTATCTATCTTAGTCTCTATTGCATCCCCAGCACCTATTAGTGCACAAACAATTGGTGAATCAACAACTGAAAGGTGGGCTGATTGCTTCTGTATTTCAAATGATGTCACTAATGGTTTGGGGGCCCTGGGGAGAAGTCAGGAGAGGTGGCTTTGATTGGCACCATCACTTCCTGGAAGGCAGCAGAGCTCAACCAAAACCTGGAGGGTGGCCTATGGGTGCCTGGGATGGGATGGACTCTCCTCCAGGGACATGGAATTTGATTCTCACTGTAACCACATTTTGTAGAAAGTGGCTTTGAATTGTGAAAGTTTTCTGGGCTCTGTTCTCTCGCTCGCTATCTCTAGGGTGAAAACCAACCCTCATGAAGCTCTGAGGTGCCCCAAATATCCCCTGGCTACGTGGACTCCCTCACACTCAGCAGGTCAGCAATTCACACAAAATGCCTCTTCTTCGTGGCTGCCTTGCCCCTCCCCCACCACACCCACCGGCTAAGGACCTGGGCAGTGTGGTGTGGTGGACAGAGCAGTGCCAGGCAGACCAGTCCCACAACTGGGCCTTCGGGTGAGTCATTTCAGCTCTTTCCTCATCTGAAAAATGGGGACCAAAGGAACTTCCTGGCAAGACTGATGAGAGTTAAGAGATGCCCCCAACATCCCAGGTGCCCAGTCTGAGGACAGATGTGGTCCTTTCAGCATAATTCCCAAATAGGTTGGCACCAAGCGCACACACACACACACACCACACACACACACCCATACACACACACACCACATACACACACACACCCACACACACACATACACACACACACCCATACACACACACATACACACACACCCATACACACACACACCCACACACACACATACACACACCACATACACACACACACATACACACACCCCCACTAACACCCCCATACACATACACACACCCACACACACCCACATACACACACACCCATGCACACACACATACAAACACCCCCCACACACAAACACCCCCATCCACACACAAAAAAACACTACACACACACTCACAAACACCCCCATACACATACACCCCCCCACACACACCCATACAGACACACAAACACCCCCATACACACCCCCATACACACACACACAAACACCCCCATACACACACACACCATACACACACACACCATACACACACACACACAAACACCCCCATACACACACACATACACACACAAACACGCCCCCACACACAAACATCCCCATACAAACACCCACATACACACACATACATATACACAAACACCCCCATACACACACACCATACACTCACACACACGCACAGACACACACCTATACACACACACATACACACAAATACCCACATACACACACCCATACACACACACCCATACACACACACACCATACACACACATACACACAAACACCCCCCACACACACCCATACATGCACACACAAACACGCCCCCACACACATAAACACCCCATACACACACATACATATATACACAAACACCCCCACACACACACCACACAAACACCCACACACACCCCACACACACACAAACACCCCCATACACACCACACACATACACACACCCACACACACACACAAACTCCCCCATACACACACATACACACACATACATATACACACAAAAACCCCCACATACCCCACACATATTCACAAACACCCCCATACACATATACTCCACACACACACACCCATACAGACACACACACAAACACCCCCATACACACACAAAAACCCCCATACACAAACATCTCCATACATACACATACCCCATACACACACACACAAACATACAAACACCTCCATACACACACACAAACACCCCCATACACACACACACAAACACACACATACACCCATACACACACACCCATACACACACATCCATACACACACACCCATACACACACAAACACCCCCATACACACACACACCCATATACATACTATACACACACACTATACACACACACCCATACAAACACACACACATACCACACACACACACCATACACACACATACAAACACCCCCATACACACACACCCATACACACACACAAACACCCCCATACACATACACACACAACATACACACACTCACATATCACACACACACACACGTGCTCATTACAGTGAGTGGCAAAGAACACACGTTTTCCCTGTGTGTCAGCCACCCGGTGAGCACTTGTGAGTAGTAACCAATTTCACTCCCACAGCAGCCCCAGGAGGCAGGGGAAGTGTCCGCGTGTGGCTCCTCCCTCCTGAGGAGGGGTTGAGAGGCCCACCCGATAACGTGCGCCCCGGGGTGTTGGTGTGGGTGGCAGCTGAGCTGGCTTCCCCAGGGTCACTGCAACCACCAAGGTCCCTCAGACAAACGCTCAACCCCTCAGACCCTGAGGACGCCCCCTCCTCCTGAGAACATGCTTCCTCGGGACCCAGGGGTGCCTCGCATACCCCGGTCCAGGCGCGGGACCCCTCTCCCCGCCGTGTGACATTCCCCAGGAACAGAGACAGATTCAAAGAGCCAGAGATGGAGAGAACCTGAGCAAGATAAGGATGTAGAGGTGGAGACAGACAGACAGACAGACAGACAGTGCAAATATACAGAGAGGGACAGAAATAGAGGGAAGAAGCAGGGAGTCAGAGAGAGCGAAAGAAGGGAAACAGAGGGGCAGCAAGAGAGAGAGGGGAGACAGAAAGAGAGAGGGCGGCAGGCACAGAAAAACAAAGGAAAGCGGTGAGATAAACCGGAGATGAAAGCCACAAGGATGCAGGCGGGTGGGGGTGTGGGGAGCGGCTCTGTGTCCCCAGACACAGGATTGACCCTCCCCCCTCTGCCCTCACTGTCTATTGTTCATCCTACCCCACCCCCATCTCACTCCAAGGCTGCCTCAGCTCCCCCTGCATATTTGATCCCAGACTGCCCCGGGGTGGCCCCAGCAGAGCCCCAACCTCCTAGTGTGGACCAAGTCGCCCAGTGCACATATCCAAGGCCTCGAACCCCATCTCCCCAAGCACACTGCCGCCCCCACCTCTGGCTATCTCCACCCCACAAGAGCCAGTCCCAGGCAGGCACTGGCCCCACCTGTCACCCAGTCCTGTGGGCTGGGAGAGACAGAGCCACAGGGCCAGCAGGGGGGTGAGGCCTGGGGTCAGGAGGACCCAGAAAGCCACTTAGGCAGGGTCTCCGGCCTCCAGCTCCCCCCTCCCCTTCCCTCCAGCGGATGGAGGTGGAAAACCAAGAGGGTCCCTCTGAGCAGGCTCCATAACTCAGCCAGCCAGCGGAGGCCGATATTTAAGTCGTAGCTTACTTTGCTTTGTGTGAGGGAATTTATTAGCCGACCACATAAATGTTTTATTCATTAGGCTGCGTAAATAATGCATGCCTGTTTCCATGGAGACTTAACCCTTCCACTTCCACAGCCCTGGCCTGCCCTGGCCTCCCCACCTTTGTATCATCTGCCACTGCTCTGGTTCTAAAACTGCACAACAATAAGACCAGCAGAAAAACACACTAATAGTCAACATGGCTCTTATTATCCACCATTCACTACGCCCTCTTGGAGCCAGACACGGCGCCCAGCTCTTTACCCCCGGGTCATTGTCACACATACTGCCATCTCCCCGTTACAGAGGAGAAGACAGACGCTCAGGATGCAGGAGACATTTGCCCAGGGTCACAGAGCAGCAGGTATGGGGCCAGGGTTCATACCAGGTCTGATTGACACCAAAGCCCAGCTGTTTCGCCCAGCCAGCGCGGCTCAGTGAACCAGGAGGTCTCGGTTCGATTCCTGGTCGGGGTCTGGGTTGTGGGCTTGATCCCCGTTAGGGGGCATGCAGGAGGCAGCCAATTAATAATTCTCTCTCATCACTGGTGTTTCTCTCTCTCCCTCTCCCTTCCTCTGTGAAATCAATAAATATATATATATTTTTTAAAGCCCAGCTGCTTAGACTCTTTTCCCTTCTTTCCTGCCAGCTCAGGGCCCCTGGGATGTGCAGAGAGGCTGCGGGGAGGCACCTGGCAGGCAGGAGTGGTCCCTGCTCAGCTTGGGTGGCCCCCCTGAAGCCTGCAGAACCCCAGCCCTGCCCCCAGGCTGAAGTCAGGAGGATCAGCCAGATGAGCCCCTGGGAACCAATGATGAACAGAGAGACCTGGAGTGACACAGGACTCACCCAAGGTCACAGGGCAAATCTCAGCAGAGCTGGCCCTTGAACCCAGGTTCCCTCCTCTGGCCCTGAGCTGCCTTTTCTGGAACCTTCTGAGGTCCAAAGGGGACAGTGCTTGCCCCTCCCTTTCCAGGCAGAAACTTGGAGGCACTGAGGTTAAGAGGCTGGTGCAGGGTCACCAGCAAATTGGCAAGGAGAGTGTTCCCGGAGCCGGGGCAGGCCCCTCGTCCCTCGCAGTCACGTCTCATTGCTCTGCTCGGTGAGCGTGGTCGTGCCCAGGCCACCTCGGCCACCGGCTGCTCATTAGGCGGCTTCCCAGAGCGCCCCCATGGCCCCTGGGTGCAGAGGCCACCACAGCTCCCATCAGGGGCCCCCTGGCCGCCTCCACCCGCTTTCTCCGTCTTTGAAAACAGCAAAATCAGACGGGAGCCGGGAGCTGCTAGCGGAGGAACAGCCCAACCCGCTGCTGTCTGCAGATCGCGCCCTTTGATGTTGCAGTCCTGGCTTCCCCCCAGCCCGCATGTGGGCCGGAGGCCTCCCCGACTCACTGGCGATGACGCAAGAGCCTGGGAATGAGGCCAGGACTGCGGTTAGCCCTGACCCCTTCATCTACCCTCTCCTCAAGCAGCCCGAGGGCTGGTCCTGGGTCCCCTCACTCTCTGGTTGGGGGGTGGGGGGTGGGGGGAATCTGCCAGGCCACACAGCCTGCAAACAGCAAAACTCCAGAGCTTAACCTGGCCTGCCTTCTTGTCCAGCCCCTGACCGCGCCCTGCTGCCCCCCAGAGTCAGAGCATGGGCCCTCGGTGGGCAGGAAAGCCACCTGCATTTTTAGGGAGGACGTTATTTTCCCTTTAACTGTCTTCAGACCTGCTCAGGCCCGGAAGGGCCTGTCTGGGGCCGGCTGTGGAATGCCTTATTGACGCCACCAGTTGCCCCTTTAAACAGAGATGGTGGTCCCAGGCTGGGAGCCCTCTGCAGGCTGCAGAACTGGCTGGAATGTAATAACCCTGTTGTAGTTTCCTTATATTTATCTTCACAGTTGCCTACATTCGTAGCGCGTGATTCTGGTTTTCCACTTAATAACAACAATGACAATAGTCTAGCTAAGCCATAGATAACACTTAGGATGGGTCTGCCATTGTTCTGAGCTTTGCTTACTAGTGTTTTAATGCATCCAATCCTCAGAAAGCCCTGTGCGGAGGATCACTGTCAACCCCAATGAAGGAAAAGGAAACTGAGGCAGAGCGGTTCGTATTATCCCTAAGTGACACAGAGAGTCAGTTCCCCTGGCCAGACTTGGAATCTGTGCCTCCCACAGTGAGGTACATTTTCCCCTTAAAATAAATTTGTGTGCCCGGCTGGTGTGGCTCAGTGGTTGAGCATCAACCTATGAACCAGGAGGTCATGGTTCGATTCCTGGTCAAGGGCAGATGCCCGGGTTACAGGCTTGATCCCCAGGAGGGGGCGTGCGGGAGGCAGCCGATCAATGATTCCCTCTCATCATTGATGTTTCTCTCCCTCACCCTTCCTCACTGAAATCAATAAAAATCTATTTAAAAATAAATGCATACAGTTAGAAGAAAAAGGCCAGCTTGTCGTATGTGCTAAGAAAGTGATCGTTCAGGGAGTGCACAGATGTGCCCAAAGCCATAAAGGCGGCCAAACGCCCTGCTCTGCTGTCCCTTTGGCTTCAGGGACGGCATGAGTTCGGCTCCACGTAGCCTCTGAGCCAACCCTGGTCGGGGAGGAAGCAAATCTGGGGCCCAGAGGGCCAGAGGCACTTTCTCACCATCAGGGAGGTCTCCATGGGGTCTTCCTGAAGCCTTCCCTTCCCTGCTCTGTCGGCCCCGTTGCTATGCCGGGTCCCTGTCCCCATTTCCCTGCCCAGCAAGCCAGCTTTCTGCCCAGCATGGCACCCTTTCCTCTCCCTGTTGAGGCCAGGAACTCCGGCTCCTTATTAGATCTAGTAGGTGCTCAATAAACATTTCTCGAAGGGAAGGGAAGGGAAGGGGAGGGGAGGGGAGGGGAGGGGAGGGGAGGGGAGGGGAGGGGAGGGGAGGGGAGGGGAGGGGAGGGGAGGGGAGGGGAGGGAAGGGAAGGGAACTGGGTTGAGGAGAACTGAAGCACCAGTCTCTGGCTCACTAGTCCCTCTGTCCTTGAAGAGTCACCCTAACCCAAAGCTGGCCAGAGTCCCCATCACCTAGAGCAACCCCGGTTATTGGTCCTCGGTCACACCCTCAGGGCTTGCTATTCTCACCTGCCCAGACGATTCCCTGAATGGGCACAGCCGAGTCTCCTCATGACCTCCACACTCCCCTCAACCTAGAACGCTTGGCCCAACCTTCCTCTCCCATCTGCCTGGGTCTTTCTCAGCCACTTACATCATCTCTGTTCCAATGCCCTGACCTCACAGTCAAAATGTGGCCTCCCTATTCCACATTTGTATAGCTCTAGCAGTTATCACTGTTTCCCAGTGGTTTCTGAAGTGGTTGTTTGATCCATGTCTTACCTCCATGAGGCTAACACACTGTACCAGGCGCAATCCCTGGCACACAGTAGGCCTGTAGGAAATAGCTGATGAATGAATGAGTGAGCTGCTTGCCCATGAGACTTTAGTCCTAGAACAGTCTCCGAATTACTGAACCCCAAACTCATTCCAAGGCACACCAACCGGACTGCTTGGGCCAAGGTCTTGGGTGAGGCTATCACCTCTGTGTGACAGCATTTTCGAGCCAAAAGTAACAGCCTCATCCCAGCCCTGGACTCACAGTTCTGACGGTTCCTTTTGAAATGGAAAGCAGGCCTCAGTGCTGAGATGGTTCTTGGGGGAGTGGTCAGGGCCTGGCCTTCCTAACCCAGGCCCTGTGTGGACCCAACTCTGCTTCCCAAGGTGTCAAGTTTGCCCCTTGTACTTGCCTCCCAATTGCCTCCCTCCGACCACAGCCCCGTGTCCTCAGCAGGACGTTGCAGATGTAATCAAGCTGAAGCGAGTCACACTGAACTAGGATGGGCCCTAATCCAATCTCCCCCGTGCGCTGATAGGCGAGGAGAGACAAATGGCAGGTGATGACAGAGGCAGAGATGCGGGAGATGCAGCTGCAAGCCCAAGAGTTTCAGGGGCTGCCGGCCACCCCAGAAGCGGGGAGGGGCCTCCTGGATCCCAGACGTCTGGCCTCCAGCGCGGGGCAAGAATACATTTCCGTTGTTAAGCCACGGCAGCCCGGGACACGAAAGCAAAAGGTTTCCTGTCCCTGTGGGTCACAGGCCAGAGGCTGCCGTGGAGAAAGGCCTTGTCTTTTGCCCGAAGCCGGGGTGCAAGCTCCTCTCAACCAGAGAATGGTGGGGGTGCTGTCAGGTCTGAAATGCAAGGATGCACAGCAGTAAGTGTGGGCAGGGGGCGCTGCTCAGGGAGCAGGTCATCAATGAGTACCAGGGAACAGGCTGAGGCCAGCATGTCTGAGGGCTGTGAAATGCTATGAGCCTGTCTTTCCAGAGATCTCGCCTTCTAGAAGGGACACCAGCCGCTCTCCCCCCACCCATCGCCTCTTTGCTCAGCATCTCACAAAAGACTTCAGCCCTTGGGCCAAGCTACCAGCTACACGGAGCAGAGAAATGCACAGGAGACGTGTTTCTGGGCATGCGAGGGACACAACAGGAGCTTTGGACGAGAGGACTGATTGCAATAATACTAGCTGCACCCACTGAGCACCTGCTGCCAGGCACTTTGCAGGTGTCATCCGTGTTCCTCCTCTCTTGGAGATGCATCATCGTCATCTTCACTTTATATGAGCAAATGGCAGCTCAGAAGAAGCTGGCTCAAGTTCAGTGGGCTGGGGATGAGAAACCCATGGGATCATCTTTCACGCCCAGCTGGCTTCCTCGAGGCCCATGGTTCTCACCCACAGAGCCTGGAGCTCACCCTCCGGAGGAACTAGCAGAACCTGTGAACCACTGGGGTCCTGAGGACTGGGGGAGGGGCTCCCCTCTCACATGTCTTCACTTCTGAGGGTCTCCAAGTGACACCAGGAAGTCTCCTCCAGGCCCAGCAGGGCCCGGCAGACAGGAAGAAAGTTAGCCTGGGTCTCGGATCACAGTGGTGAGCTTTGGGAGGTCCACAGTCCACCCCACTGTGTTTAGGTAAACTGAGTCTCGGCCCTCTCCTCCAGAGCAAATTGCTGTCGGGAACGCTTCTTTGGGAAGAGGGGCCTGCGTGTGAGTGTATACCTGTGTCCGACTCCCCTCTCTCTCCTCTCCCGCCTCTGAACCCAGTCACCTGTGACCTCCACATGGCCGTTAGCATTTCATTAACACTGAGCAATTCCTATCTGATTTTTTGCAACATTTCTCTTTACCAACCACTTACTGGTTCTTGAAACACTCCCTCCTGGGACTCTAAGACACCCCACCTTCCTGTACTCCCCCCTCCTCCCAGCCATTCCTTCTCTGTCTCCTTCTGGGACTTTCTCAATGGCTGGTTGTCCTCAGGTCCTGTCTTTGGGACTCCCCTCTCTCCACACACTCCCTGGATGGCCTCATCCACTCCCTGGCTGCTCCCCCGACCTGATCTGTCTCCAGCCCAAACCTTGTCCTGAGCTGCAGACCCAGGAGTCAGCAGCCTTCTCCACGGCTCCCCAGACTCAATGAACTCAACACCAAACTCTTCCCTCCCACTGAAGAAGGGCCGTCTGTTCCCTACCTCGGTGAATAATGCCCCAGCCTCCAGCACTTCTCCAAGAACATCCACAATACCACTGCAAAGAAAACCCATTAGCGGGTCCCGGCCCCTCTCCCTCTCTCCCCATCCCCTTGGCCGCTGCCTCAGCTCAGATTCATATTATTGTTCACCTGGGCCTTCCTATCAGATGTAGATGCTTAATAAATCTTTTTAAATAAATTAACCAAGTTCAGAGTCTGAAACACAGGAACGAGGCCCTACCTGACCTGACTCAGGAACAGCCCGGAGAGGAGCCAGACCCCCAATCTCAGCCCGGAGCTCAGAGTCTGGGGCAAAATTCTCACCCAAAACTTGGGGTTGAAGCCTGGCACCCCGCACCCAGCTCCTTCTCAGTCTAAAGAGCCACATGTGGCTCAACCCCTCCCACCAAGATCCCTGATTGTATTTTTCTCCAAGAAAAACAAGCATGGATGGGGAGAGGGTTAACAGTTTATTCTATTTTTTCTGAGTGATTTTATCACTGTCGTTAGAACATTCATTGAAGTAAGTGAGGAATCCATCACAGGCTGACAGCGGTGTGCAGACTAATGGCTGTTAGATGGTAATAATTTTTAATATGATTTTTATTTCACTTAATTTCATATGTGCTTGACAAAAGGTCCCCAGTCACTGGGGAGCAGTGCGGAACTGGGAGCATGCTCACAGGAAGGTCTATTAAGCCAGGTGCTGGGAGCACGGCAACGAAGCAACCTGCCACTCGGGGCAAGTCGGGAACTTGGTCGGGTGAAGGGAGCTGAGGTCTGGCACCGTGTATCACTCCCCCAGACATTGGCATCTCGGCGCTTCATGATACCATGAGTCAGAGAGGCAGGCACTGAAATGATGGGCATGCCCACACACGTGCACAGACATGCCAAGGCACGCATACATAGATGTATCATATCTAGAGCAGATACACACAATCCCACCCAATGAGTCACACTCCCAAGTTTCCAGGAACACACAAATAGGTATAGATTACACACGTAAGCATGCACATTGCAAGGAAGAGAGGAGAGGGGGAGAGGGAAGGAAGGAAGAAGGAGGGAGGGAGAGAGGGAGTGAGAGAGAGGGGGAGAGAGGGAGAGGGAGAGGGAGAGGGAGAGGGAGAGGGAGAGGGAGAGGGAGAGGGAGAGGGAGAGAGAGAGAGAGAGAGAGAGAGAGAGAGAGAGAGAGAGAGAGAGAGACTCATTTCTTATGTAGAGTGTCACCCAAGGAGCCAGTCGTCTCATTCATATCTCTCTCTCTCTCTCTCTCTCTCTCTCTCTCTCTCTCTCTCTCTCTCTCTCTCTCTCAGAGTCACATAGAGAGAACAGATTTAACTCCATACACATAAAAACAATCACAATCACAGAACGTCTCTCACACACCCTGCTGCGTCGATCCTACACCTTGTTACTGGATCATGAAGCCCACTGGGTTTTCTAAAAATTGTTTTTAACCATTAAAGGAAGTGGGGGGAGGTGAACCCTTGTGCCCAAAGGCAATGTCCAGAGGTGGCCATGGGGATGGGGGACAGAACCCTATTCTGTGGACCCTGGGCTGTCCAGGGTTCTAGGAGCTCCAGGCAGGAAACAAGGGCAAGACGCACAGACACTAGCAGCTAAGGATGAAACCCAATGTGCCTGCGTCCCAGGTCTAAAGTCTCAGGGGGTGGCCGGTTTGGGGCATCGGGTGCCCTCCCAGAGGTAGAGCAGACCAGATTCCCAGGTCCTGGGAGAGTCCTGGCGGCCCCCCGGGAGGGGGTCTCAGCCACACGGAGCCGGGCTGTTCTTGGGGCTTTCTCCCACATCAGCAGGCACTTGAACCAGCCCAGGAGCCAAGGGGTCAGTGAAGAGAGAAGAGGGAGGGAGGAAGACAAGCTCCAGTTTTCAGCCTTACAGTGGTCATCTCTCCACTAGACCCCAGACACAGAGGCAGAAAGCAGGTCACAAATCCCCTGGGAAGATAAAGAACGCTCCCACGGCCACACCTTGCCAACCCCACTTGCTCCACAACAAGGCCTAGAGGAAGCTGACAGGCGCTGCCAGGGCCCCATCTCTGTTGGGCTCCCCCTTTGGAGGAAGAACAGAGCAGTGCCCTCCCCGGAGCCTGCTGTGGCAAGGGGCCGCCCAGCCTGGCCACTGCCCTGCTCAGGGACGGCGTGCGGATGACCCGTCAGCATCCTGCTCTCTCACGTGGACTCTGAGAGGTGCTGAGAGAGAAGACTCCAGTCAGGCTGCCTGAGTTTTCACCCACTTCTGCCCACTCACTGGCTTTGTGAACTTGGGAAAGCTACTTCATGTGCCTGTGCCTCTGTTTCCTCATCTGTAGAACTTTGAAAATAAGTCCCTACCTCACAGGTAATTGTAAGGATTAAGTGAGAGTCTGGCTCAGAGGAACTGCTATCTACTGTTATTATTTTACTAGAGGCCTGGTGCACGAAATTCGTGCATGGGTGGGGTCCCTAGGCCTGGCTGGCAATCAGGGCCGACTGGGGCCAGGCAGATCAGGGCTGGGCCAGAGAGGAGGTGATGGTCGCCGGGCCACGTGCAGAAGGAATGGACACCGGATGCCGATGCCACCATTGTTGGTTCCCCACCACCATGCAGTTTCCTGCCTTCCCCCCTCCTCCTTCCCTCGCCACCATGCCACCAGCGTGGCAGGCCGGTGGTGGACTGATCAGGGCCTGCCAGCCAGGGGAAGAGATGGGGCACAGGAGGTTGGCCACTGGCTCCAAGGAGGGAGCCAGTCTTCAGCCCCCCTGGGAAAGGGTCCACGTCCACCGCCCCCCCCCCCCCCCGGTTCCCTGTCCCAGCCTGGGGGTGGGGGGGAGGGACCACGGGAGCTTGGCCAGCCAGGGGAGGTTGGCTGTGGGAGTGCACTGACCACCAGGGGGCAGCTCCTGCTTTGAACGTCTTCCCCCTGGTGGTCAGTGCACATTGTAGCGACCCATCATTCAGTTGTTCCAGTTGTTTAGGCTTTTATATGTATAGATTCCAGTTTCTTTGAGAATTATAAATATATATACATATATATAATCTATACATCTATACATTGGCTTTCCCCATGTTATCTTAGTCTGTGGGGGGGATTCTTTGAAGGCGGGGGAAGTCATCCCATGATATCACTTTTCCTCCAGACATTCTCTTATCCCACACAGTGTAGGGTACCCGATGCATGCAGGACTGAGAGACGAGTCCTATACCACCTGATTGAGGCCAATCACTGCTGATCTGGGCACGCGTGTACACACACACACACGTTTCAGACATTCTAGCTGCCCCTCCAAGGTGAGAAGCAGGCCTGAAAGTCATCAGCACGGCGGACAGCGGCAAGTGGCCCTTACCACACACTCGCCCCTTCCACACTCTGACCAGGAGGTCCAGAGGCAGCCCTGCCTGTTTGTCCTGGGCACCTCCAAACTCCCTCTCCCTGGCTTGGGCATCCCAGGCTGGGGTCCACAAGGGACCGAGAAGTGGTCCAGGGAGAAAGTCTTTATCCCACATTTCCTGACCACAGATTGTGTGCCAGGGTCTGTGCGAAGCCCTTCACACATATTACACCAGTTAATTCTCCTATAAACCCATGAGGGAGGTGCTGTCATCTCCATTTTACAGATGAAAATCCTGATATTAGAGAAGCTATTGGTTCACCCAAGTTCACCCAGCTAACTGTGGAGGAGCAGGATTCCCACACGCATCTCCACCATATACCCAAGCAATCCTGTCTATCTTGGCGATTTCTGTGTCCACCCCTGTTGCTCAAACAAGACAATGAATATCTGCTGAAGGGATGAAAGGCACTTGGCTAACGTCTCCCTTGCTCTGCCTCCCAGCTGGGAGATCTGGTTTACCTTCAAAGTCGTTTCTTCAGACACCAAGATTCTCTTTCTTCAGACACCAAGATTCTCTTTTGTCTTGACTTTTAGTAAAACTCCCTGTCTCTATCAGAGGACAGCGGTTTCTATAGGCTGGACCTCTCCTCCCCACAGCCCCACCCCCACCCCCGAGCCTGACATGAGCCTCCATAGCCAGGAGCAGGACTCAATCATCTCCAACTTCCCTGGACCGAAAACTGGAGGCCCTGAGACCCGGTTCTCCACACCCTGGAGCAGTGGGTGCTGGGTAGACTGCCAGGAAAAGCCCTGCAGCCCCACTCTTCCGCGGGAGCTCCTGTGGAATGTAGTAAGTGCCCCGTAAACGGCCGTGATCACTATTCCTGTGGAACATCAAGGTTTTCTCCATATTGGCAACTGCAGGGGACACATTAAAGCTAGTTTCCAAGGTGGAGGCAGATCTGTGAGAGGGGTATGGCCCAATAATAGAACTTCTGACTCACAGAGAGAGGGAGATGCTGCAGGAGTCTCCACCTCGCACTGTCTGAGCTCGGAAATGATCCCATAGACACGGGACCCAGAGGTTCATATGTGGGTCATAATCTATCTCAATATAAGTATAGCAAACACCTGGGAAGGCACATGGGCATTTCTTTAATTATTGTCAGCTGAATCCAGTGGCGTTGGCAAAGCCATGTCCTGGAAACATGCTTTGCCAAAAGGCAGGAGTGTTGTCAGCTTGACCTTCAGCCCAGGTGCCATGGGGTGGGTTTTGTTATTTAAATCCAGCCAAGAACCAGGAATGAATGTGACTCGGGCCCAACCAAGAATGCACATAATCTCCTTTGTCTTGACTTTTAGTAAAACTTCCTGTTTTTTTGCTGTATAAAATAAACACGCTGTATTGGCTCGGGGGTCTCTGTCCCTGTCTCTATCAGAGGACAGCGGTCCCACCCAGCCCCAGCTTTTTCCTTCTATCTCTGTGTCTGTCTCTTTCTTTCATTTTCTCAATCCCCAGCCGCCCCTACTCAGGAACTGGACCACTCTCTAGCTGGGCTGGACGCGGAAAAGAGAGAAATATTTACAATAAGGTTTCTAGAACCATGTGTGTTAAGTCTTTATGGAGGCAGGTCAAATGCTAACCCCAAAGAGCGAGTAAGAATCCAAAGTTGTATCAAGAGCAAACAGTAACAACTTGCTATTACTTTAGTACCTACTATAAGCCAGTGCTATGCTGGGCACAAAACATACAAAGTTAACCAGTCAAGGTCCTTGCCCTCAGCAGCCCCATTGATTGACAGAAGGAAATACACGTTGGTGGGCACCTTTTGCCAGACAAGCCTTTGTCAAAGACGACTGGAGAGGGAAAGCATTGGGGTTCTTCCTGTCCCCTTGGCCGCCTTCCCTGCACCCTACATGGATCCACTCACCAATTGTCCCAGCCCCAGAAGCATAGTCAGGTAGGAGCAACAAACTCCGGTGGTCGTTAAAGAGCCCGACTGGGAAGGCAGACTGCTTATATTCAAATCCTAGTTCTTACACTTACTATAGGAGTGCCTTTTGTACAAGTAATTAATCTCACTAGGCCCCAGTATTCTCAGCTATAAAATGGAAAATGAAGTCTAATCTATCTCAGAGGGTGTGGTAAGGGTTAAATGAGTCAATGGTGACTAAGAGTTTAGGACAGGGCTTGCCACTTAACAGGGGGATAGCGGTGCTAGGCGGTGTCGTCAGCCCAGGGCACAGCCAGAGGCAGCACATGGACTGGGCCTGACACAGCTCCTGCTTCCAGTTCTTCTCTGCCCACGCTCACAGTTCACAACTCACAGCTCACAGCTCACAGCTCACAGCCCACACAGCTCACAGCTCACACAGCTCACACAGCTCACAGCTCACACAGCTCACACAGCTCACAGCTCACACAGCTCACACAGCTCACACAGCTCACACAGCTCACACAGCTCACAGCTCACACAGCTCACAGCTCACACAGCTCACAGCTCACACAGCTCACACAGCTCACAGCTCACACAGCTCACACAGCTCACACAGCTCACACAGCTCACAGCTCACAGCTCACAGCTCACAGCTCACACAGCTCACAGCTCACACAGCTCACACAGCTCACAGCTCACACAGCTCACACAGCTCACACAGCTCACACAGCTCACAGCTCACACAGCTCACACAGCTCACACAGCTCACAGCTCACACAGCTCACAGCTCACACAGCTCACAGCTCACACAGCTCACACAGCTCACAGCTCACACAGCTCACACAGCTCACAGCTCACACAGCTCACAGCTCACACAGCTCACACAGCTCACAGCTCACACAGCTCACACAGCTCACAGCTCACACAGCTCACACAGCTCACACAGCTCACAGCTCACAGCTCACACAGCTCACAGCTCACACAGCTCACAGCTCACACAGCTCACACAGCTCACAGCTCACACAGCTCACAGCTCACACAGCTCACACAGCTCACAGCTCACAGCTCACACAGCTCACAGCTCACACAGCTCACAGCTCACAGCTCACACAGCTCACAGCTCACACAGCTCACAGCTCACACAGCTCACACAGCTCACAGCTCACACAGCTCACAGCTCACACAGCTCACACAGCTCACACAGCTCACAGCTCACACAGCTCACAGCTCACACAGCTCACACAGCTCACAGCTCACACAGCTCACAGCTCACAGCTCACACAGCTCACAGCTCACAGTTGACACAGCTCACAGCTCACACAGCTCACAGCTCACAGCTCACACAGCTCACAGCTCACACAGCTCACAGCTCACACAGCTCACAGCTCACACAGCTCACACAGCTCACACAGCTCACACAGCTCACAGCTCACAGCTCACACAGCTCACACAGCTCACAGCTCACACAGCTCACACAGCTCACAGCTCACCAGCTCACACAGCTCACAGCTCACACAGCTCACAGCTCACACAGCTCACACAGCTCACCAGCTCACACAGCTCACAGCTCACACAGCTCACACAGCTCACAGCTCACACAGCTCACACAGCTCACACAGCTCACAGCTCACACAGCTCACACAGCTCACAGCTCACACAGCTCACACAGCTCACACAGCTCACACAGCTCACAGCTCACAGCTCACACAGCTCACACAGCTCACAGCTCACACAGCTCACAGCTCACACAGCTCACAGCTCACAGCTCACACAGCTCACACAGCTCACACAGCTCACACAGCTCACAGCTCACACAGCTCACAGCTCACAGCTCACACAGCTCACAGCTCACACAGCTCACACAGCTCACAGCTCACAGCTCACACAGCTCACAGCTCACACAGCTCACACAGCTCACAGCTCACCAGCTCACACAGCTCACAGCTCACAGCTCACACAGCTCACACAGCTCACACAGCTCACACAGCTCACAGCTCACACAGCTCACACAGCTCACAGCTCACACAGCTCACACAGCTCACACAGCTCACAGCTCACACAGCTCACACAGCTCACACAGCTCACAGCTCACACAGCTCACACAGCTCACAGCTCACACAGCTCACACAGCTCACAGCTCACAGCTCACACAGCTCACAGCTCACACAGCTCACACAGCTCACACAGCTCACAGCTCACACAGCTCACACAGCTCACACAGCTCACAGCTCACACAGCTCACACAGCTCACACAGCTCACAGCTCACACAGCTCACACAGCTCACACAGCTCACAGCTCACACAGCTCACACAGCTCACAGCTCACACAGCTCACACAGCTCACAGCTCACAGCTCACAGCTCACACAGCTCACACAGCTCACAGCTCACAGCTCACACAGCTCACAGCTCACACAGCTCACAGCTCACACAGCTCACACAGCTCACAGCTCACAGCTCACACAGCTCACACAGCTCACACAGCTCACACAGCTCACACAGCTCACAGCGCACAGCTCACACAGCTCACAGCTCACACAGCTCACAGCTCACAGCTCACACAGCTCACACAGCTCACACAGCTCACACAGCTCACACAGCTCACACAGCTCACACAGCTCACAGCTCACAGCTCACACAGCTCACAGCTCACAGCTCACACAGCTCACACAGCTCACACAGCTCACAGCTCACACAGCTCTCACAGCTCACACAGCTCACAGCTCACACAGCTCACAGCTCACACAGCTCACAGCTCACAGCTCTCACAGCTCACACAGCTCACAGCTCACACAGCTCACAGCTCACACAGCTCACACAGCTCACACAGCTCACAGCTCACACAGCTCACACAGCTCACAGCTCACACAGCTCACACAGCTCACAGCTCACAGCTCACACAGCTCACACAGCTCACACAGCTCACAGCTCACAGCTCACACAGCTCACAGCTCACACAGCTCACACAGCTCACAGCTCACAGCTCACACAGCTCACACAGCTCACACAGCTCACACAGCTCACAGCTCACAGCTCACAGCTCACACAGCTCACAGCTCACAGCTCACACAGCTCACACAGCTCACACAGCTCACACAGCTCACAGCTCACAGCTCACACAGCTCACACAGCTCACAGCTCACACAGCTCACACAGCTCACAGCTCACACAGCTCACAGCTCACACAGCTCTCACAGCTCACACAGCTCACAGCTCACACAGCTCACAGCTCACACAGCTCACAGCTCACAGCTCTCACAGCTCACACAGCTCACAGCTCACACAGCTCACAGCTCACACAGCTCACACAGCTCACACAGCTCACACCTCACACAGCTCACAGCTCACAGCTCACACAGCTCACAGCTCACACAGCTCACAGCTCACACAGCTCACACAGCTCACAGCTCACACAGCTCACAGCTCACACAGCTCACACAGCTCACAGCTCACACAGCTCACAGCTCACAGCTCACACAGCTCACAGCTCACACAGCTCACAGCTCACAGCTCACACAGCTCACAGCTCACACAGCTCACAGCTCACACAGCTCACAGCTCACACAGCTCACACAGCTCACACAGCTCACACAGCTCACACAGCTCACAGCTCACAGCTCACACAGCTCACACAGCTCACAGCTCACACAGCTCACACAGCTCACAGCTCACCAGCTCACACAGCTCACAGCTCACACAGCTCACAGCTCACACAGGTCACACAGCTCACCAGCTCACACAGCTCACAGCTCACACAGCTCACACAGCTCACAGCTCACACAGCTCACACAGCTCACACAGCTCACAGTTCACACAGCTCACACAGCTCACACAGCTCACACAGCTCACAGCTCACACAGCTCACAGCTCACAGCTCACACAGCTCACACAGCTCACAGCTCACACAGCTCACACAGCTCACACAGCTCACACAGCTCACAGCTCACACAGCTCACAGCTCACACAGCTCACAGCTCACACAGCTCACACAGCTCACACAGCTCACACAGCTCACACAGCTCACAGCTCACACAGCTCACACAGCTCACAGCTCACAGCTCACACAGCTCACACAGCTCACAGCTCACAGCTCACACAGCTCACACAGCTCACACAGCTCACACAGCTCACAGCTCACAGCTCACACAGCTCACAGCTCACAGCTCACACAGCTCACACAGCTCACACAGCTCACACAGCTCACAGCTCACAGCTCACACAGCTCACACAGCTCACAGCTCACACAGCTCACACAGCTCACAGCTCACACAGCTCACAGCTCACACAGCTCTCACAGCTCACACAGCTCACAGCTCACACAGCTCACAGCTCACAGCTCTCACAGCTCACACAGCTCACAGCTCACACAGCTCACAGCTCACACAGCTCACACAGCTCACACAGCTCACAGCTCACACAGCTCACACAGCTCACAGCTCACAGCTCACACAGCTCACAGCTCACACAGCTCACAGCTCACACAGCTCACACAGCTCACACAGCTCACAGCTCACACAGCTCACAGCTCACACAGCTCACACAGCTCACAGCTCACACAGCTCACAGCTCACAGCTCACACAGCTCACAGCTCACAGTTGACACAGCTCACAGCTCACACAGCTCACAGCTCACACAGCTCACAGCTCACACAGCTCACAGCTCACACAGCTCACACAGCTCACACAGCTCACACAGCTCACAGCTCACAGCTCACACAGCTCACACAGCTCACAGCTCACACAGCTCACACAGCTCACACAGCTCACAGCTCACAGCTCACACAGCTCACAGCTCACAGCTCACACAGCTCACAGCTCACACAGCTCACACAGCTCACAGCTCACAGCTCACACAGCTCACAGCTCACACAGCTCACAGCTCACACAGCTCACACAGCTCACACAGCTCACAGCTCACACAGCTCACACAGCTCACACAGCTCACAGCTCACACAGCTCACACAGCTCACACAGCTCACACAGCTCACAGCTCACAGCTCACACAGCTCACACAGCTCACAGCTCACACAGCTCACAGCTCACACAGCTCACAGCTCACAGCTCACACAGCTCACACAGCTCACACAGCTCACACAGCTCACAGCTCACACAGCTCACAGCTCACAGCTCACACAGCTCACAGCTCACACAGCTCACACAGCTCACAGCTCACAGCTCACACAGCTCACAGCTCACACAGCTCACACAGCTCACAGCTCACCAGCTCACACAGCTCACAGCTCACAGCTCACACAGCTCACACAGCTCACACAGCTCACACAGCTCACAGCTCACACAGCTCACACAGCTCACAGCTCACACAGCTCACACAGCTCACACAGCTCACAGCTCACACAGCTCACACAGCTCACACAGCTCACAGCTCACACAGCTCACACAGCTCACAGCTCACACAGCTCACACAGCTCACAGCTCACAGCTCACACAGCTCACAGCTCACACAGCTCACACAGCTCACACAGCTCACAGCTCACACAGCTCACACAGCTCACACAGCTCACAGCTCACACAGCTCACACAGCTCACACAGCTCACAGCTCACACAGCTCACACAGCTCACACAGCTCACAGCTCACACAGCTCACACAGCTCACAGCTCACACAGCTCACACAGCTCACACAGCTCACACAGCTCACAGCTCACAGCTCACACAGCTCACAGCTCACACAGCTCACACAGCTCACACAGCTCACAGCTCACACAGCTCACACAGCTCACACAGCTCACAGCTCACACAGCTCACACAGCTCACAGCTCACACAGCTCACACAGCTCACACAGCTCACAGCTCACATAGCTCACACAGCTCACACAGCTCACAGCTCACACAGCTCACAGCTCACACAGCTCACACAGCTCACAGCTCACAGCTCACACAGCTCACACAGCTCACAGCTCACAGCTCACACAGCTCACACAGCTCACAGCTCACAGCTCACACAGCTCACAGCTCACACAGCTCACACAGCTCACAGCTCACAGCTCACACAGCTCACACAGCTCACACAGCTCACAGCTCACACAGCTCACACAGCTCACACAGCTCACAGCTCACACAGCTCACACAGCTCACAGCTCACACAGCTCACAGCTCACACAGCTCACACAGCTCACACAGCTCACAGCTCACACAGCTCACACAGCTCACAGCTCACACAGCTCACAGCTCACACAGCTCACACAGCTCACACAGCTCACAGCTCACAGCTCACAGCTCACACAGCTCACACAGCTCACACAGCTCACACCTCACAGCTCACAGCTCACAGCTCACACAGCTCACACAGCTCACAGCTCACAGCTCACACAGCTCACACAGCTCACAGCTCACAGCTCACACAGCTCACAGCTCACACAGCTCACACAGCTCACAGCTCACAGCTCACACAGCTCACACAGCTCACACAGCTCACAGCTCACAGCTCACACAGCTCACAGCTCACAGCTCACACAGCTCACACAGCTCACACAGCTCACACAGCTCACAGCTCACACAGCTCACACAGCTCACAGCTCACACAGCTCACACAGCTCACAGCTCACACAGCTCACAGCTCACACAGCTCTCACAGCTCACACAGCTCACAGCTCACACAGCTCACAGCTCACACAGCTCACAGCTCACAGCTCTCACAGCTCACACAGCTCACAGCTCACACAGCTCACAGCTCACACAGCTCACACAGCTCACACAGCTCACAGCTCACACAGCTCACACAGCTCACAGCTCACACAGCTCACACAGCTCACAGCTCACACAGCTCACACAGCTCACACAGCTCACAGCTCACAGCTCACAGCTCACACAGCTCACACAGCTCACACAGCTCACACAGCTCACAGCTCACAGCTCACAGCTCACACAGCTCACACAGCTCACACAGCTCACACAGCTCACAGCTCACACAGCTCACAGCTCACACAGCTCACACATCTCACACAGTACACGGACGGCAGAGCCTGCATAGGGCCCCGCCTTCATCTCCAGGGGCCCATCATGCGTACTAACTATTTTAGCTGCCTTAACTGGGCTCTTACTAGTACTTTGCAAAGCACATGGTACACATTGTGCCACTCCGAGTCCTGACCCCCGTTCAGGTGGGTACTATTATGATATCCATTCTCCAAAAGAGGATGCGAAGGCACAGAGTGGTTTAAGCCCAGGCAGGTGACCCCAGAGCCCAAGCTCTGAACCATGAAGCAGTACACACCACCTTCATCCACAAAGGATGGGAGGCAGCCTTCACTGCTAAATCTCCCAACACCCCCCGCCCCGCTTGGAGCTCCCTCACCCCCGCCGGACTGCTGAGTGGAACACAGTCTCCCACATCCCCCCTCCTTCTGCCCCTGTGGCCTTGCTCACCTCCAGCTTTTGCTGCCGACAGGGGTCCCAGACGGGAGTTACAAAGGGGCAAGTTGGGTGTCTGAGACCATGGCTCCCAAATCCCCCTCAAGACTGGCCCTTGTTGTTATTAGGGGACAACTTCAGAAGCCTCCTCTCCCTGTCAGACCGACTCCTTCCTCCAGGGAGGGTTCTAGAACGGAGCTACACCCCAGTCTCCCCACAGCCACTCCCTGGGGACATTGCCTCACGCAGCCCCTGAGGTGGACAGGTCTTAGTTTGGGCCATTCATAGCTACTCCTTCTCCGGATGGGGACAATGTCACCCCAACAGGAGTGGATTCTCTGTGCTGCACCCCACCCACTCTGGCAGGCCTGGCAACATACACCTTCAACAACATGGCACACAGCAAGGCTCTCTCTACGGTGCCAACCACTGTCTCCCAATACACACACACAGGCACACACACGCACGTACATGCACACGCACGCACACACATGGCTTTGGATGCAAGCAGAGCTGGATTCAAGTCCTCACTCTACCACTGTTTGGACCCGTTTCTCTCTCTCTGGTCCTCGGTTTCCCCGCCTGTAAAACGGAGGAGGGTGCTCCATCTCGCAGAGACCATCCTGACCTAGCCTGGGGGCGTACACGAGCGACCTGAGCCCAGTGCTACGCGAATTCCGCCCTCCCTCCCGCCCCCTCCCCCCGCCAGCTGAGGGCAGCCCTGAGGCTGGTGGAACAAAGGGGCAGGAAGCCGAGGACTATCGCAGGAACCACGGCTTCACCAAGGCCTCCTCTTCACGTCCTGTCTCCTTTGGCTTTCCTGGGCCAACTAGGAGGCACTATAATTTTGGGGTTACAAGCAAGGACTTGGGACCCTGGGCAATGTGGCCAGGTGGTTGGAGCATTGTCCCATACACTGAAAGGTGGGGGGTTCCATTCCCAGTCAGGGCACATAACCAGGTTGCATGTGGGAGGCAACCGATCAGTGTTTTTCTTCTCTCTCTCTCTCTCTCTCTCTCTTTCTCTCTCTCTCCCCACACACCCTTAAAAGGAATAAAAAACATTTTTAAAAAGTTTTAAATATACAAAAAATAATAATAAATGAAATAAAATAAATAAAAAAGCAAGGATTTTGGAATCAGACAGAGCTGGGTGCAAGACTCAACTCTGCCCCTCACTGTCAAATGGCCTAACCTGGTTGAGCCTCAGTCTTCTCAGTTATAAAATGGGGTGAACAATACCTTCCCCTCCCGGGCACCTGCGGGGCTTAAACAAGATCAGCCCCGGGAAGGCTCTGACCTCCATGCTCTTGGGGGTAAATGGTGAGAAGAGTCATGAGCTCAGAGAGCCCCAACCAGGATCCCACCCCACAGGGCTGCTCCTGGCTCAGCAGGGGTCCCCCCTCCCACCCCACCCAAATGCGGTGGCCCCTGGGAGCCGCTCAGGAAGGCAGTTCCTGGAGAGTTTCAACACAGAGTTACCATCTGACCCAGCAAGTCTGCGCCTCCGTGTGCCAAGAGAACGAACACATTTGTGCGCTTGGACGCAGTACAAACACGTGTACACAAAGGTCACCGTAGCCCAAAGGTGGAAGCAGCCCAGATGTCCACCGACTAACGAACGGGTCAACAACACGTGATGTACCCACACGGTGGAATATTACTCGGCGACAAAAAGGAATGACGTACCAACATGCCACAACACGGGCGAACCTCAAAAACATTCCACTCAGTGAAAGAACCCAGATACAACAGGCCACACGAGTGATTCCGCCCACATGCAGTGTCCGGACCAGGCACACCCACGGAGACGGAGGTGGATCCGTGGCTGCCAGGGGCTCAGGGGCCGGCGGGAATGTGTGGGTGCTTAATGAGTGTGCAGTTTCCTGTGGGATGAGAAATGTGTTCTGGAATTAGATCATGAGAATCGTTGTACAACTGTGTGAAAATACTGAAAACCGCTGAATGCACATTCAAAAAGGGTGATTTTATGGTATTTAAATTATCTCTCTTTTTTTTTTTTAAGACTTCATTTGATGAGAGTCTGCGCACAGTCAGTGCCTTTCAATGCCTCACAAGCCCAGGGAGCCCTCAGGCAGCTCTGGGCCTTAGGGTAGAGGTGGGCACAGCCCCGGGGAGGGCCAGGTGCTGGGCTGGCCCTGGACAGGCACCTCCTGAGACAGCACGGGCTCCGTGAGGGGCTGTGCCCGAGGGTCAAGCGGAGCCGCACCGAAATCCTAGCCCCGCCACCGACCGCAGGCACGTGGTTCAATTCTGAGTCTCAGGCTCCACGTCTGTAAAATGGAAGATGAGATCGCCTACCTCACAAAATCGTGGTAAATATTAAATAAAACCATCAGGTAAACTGCCTGACAGGTGCGGTACACATGGTAAATGCTAAATACATGGTGTCCCCAAAAATGTATACGTACTTTGATGCTAAAGTCGGTGTTTAGTAACATACAGTGCATTTTCAAAACTTAAAAGAATCTACAGAAATGAGTCCTTTCTTTCGTCGATGCCTGTTTTCAAACTGATGACCGTTCTGGCCCAGGCACTGTGGAGAACGCAGAGCAACGGGATGGCAAACAGCAAGAACCATTCTGCTCAGTGTTTGTGTGCCTTCAATTCGAAGACTGTTGCCAGTTTGGTACCATAAACTTTATATTTTATGTATCCCCATTTAAAAAAAAAAGTCTAGTGGCACTTTAGGATAAATGTTCTTTGTTCAAAGCTTTGTCTGGCTTCACCCTTATTTCAAACCAGTTAACCTGGAAAGGAGTGAAAACTAAGTGTGCGTACATTTCTTGGGACACCCTATATTTGTGGGGCACTATATCGTTGAGCTCCCCACAAAGACTCCCCAACATCCCTGTCCCCGCTTTACACCTGTTGCCTGTGCTCCCCCAGGTTCAGGAATGCTGGGATGCTTTCCTGGGGGTTGTGGGGGATGCAGTGGAGACCGGGGGGCCGTGGGGAGGCTGCTGCAGAAGCCAGTGAGAGATGCCGTGGCTGGGCCAGGGCAGTCACAGGGGGAATGGAGAGAGCGGATGTGAGAAGTACCGAGAGGAGAACGTGACAGGCCTGTGGGGGTAAAGGAGAAGCACTCAAAGGACTCATCAAGGATGACTGACCACTCTGGGTTCAGGCTCAGTGGCCAGACGGGTGGTGGGGCTGGCTGGTCCCCGAGTTTAGGGACACAGCGGGAGGAAGAGCCTGGAAAAGCCAGGTTCATGGAAGAGCTCAGGGCTGAAGGCAGAGATGTGGGAATCACTCTGATGCTGGAGGGATGGATGGATGGAGGGATGGATGGATGGATGAATGGAGGGATGGATGGAGGGGTGCTGTGGTACAGGAGGGAGGAGGTGGATGAAGGGATGGATGCTATGATGGAGGAGGGAGGAGGTGGATGGAGGGATGTTGTGGTGCAGGAGGAAGGAGGTAGATGGAGGGATAGATGGAAGGATGGATGCTGTAGTGCAGGATGGAGGATATTGAATGGAGGGATGGAGGGAGGGATGGAGGGATGGATGCTGTGATGGAGGAGGGAGGAGGTGGATGGAGAGAGAAGTGCTGTGGTGCAGGAGGAAGGAGGTGGATGGAGGGATGGATGTTGGGATGGAGGAGGGAGGAGATTGAATGGAGGGATGGAGGGATGGATGCTCTGATGGAGGAGGTGGATGGAGGGATGGAGGGATGGATGTTGTGATGGAGGAGGGAGGAGGTGGATGGAGGGATGGAGGGATGGATGCTGTGATGGAGGAGGGAGGAGGTGGATGGAGGGATGGAGGGATGGATGCTGTGATGGAGGAGGGAGGATCTCCTGCAGGAAGAATGAGAGAGAGCAGGGTGGAGGGGTGGAGAACTGATAGCCACAGTAAAAAGCCAGCAGAGGAAGAGAGACCCTGAGGAACTAGGAAGACACAGTCAGGGAGGACAGAGCCCAGTCTGGGGACCACGGCAGAGAAGCGAGTCCAGCGGTGCCCAGGGAGCTGAGAGGCGGGGGCTGGGGTGGGGGGAATGTGTGTCTATAACAGAACTGATCGTGTCTCAAGGGGGCCACTGGATCTACTTGGCGGCAGAGGGGAGACTCAGGGTGGTGAGCCAAGAGCTGCTAAGAGAAGTAAACAGTGATGGTGGGAGACAGGGTGGGTGGTCCCGGGAGGGGCTGGGCTTCGTTTTCAAGAGAGGAGAGCCCTCAGGAAAGATGCTGGGAAGGGGTGGAGGAAGGAGGGCGTGGCTTCAGGTCAGCGCCCACCGAGGTCGCCTTGACCTTTGGGCAGTCAGCGCCCGCCGCTTCCTCCTGGAGACCACAGGGCCCTCTGCAGCTGTCCCTCTGCCTCAGCGCTGACCACCTGGACGCTGTCCCGTCTCTGCAGCAGAACAGGGGTGACTCGGGCCCTCTAACATTTCTGCAGCCCTGGGCCCGGAGGAGAAGGACGGACAGAGCGCCAGGCGGGCAGGCCCGCAAGATGGACAGACCACTCGCCCGAGACGCGGCCGGCCGCCAAGCAGGACGGCAGGCCACAAGCAGCGGGACAAATGGCCACAGGGGTGGGCAGGCAAGGCCACCAAGATGCCCTCCCTCCCCCCACAGTGCCCCCGCCCCCGCGGCCCACCCGCCAGGCCTGGAGCACAGATTTATCTCCAAATGCCGCCACAATCCCACTATTGGATTTCTAATCACAGGCTCCAATGTTCGCAGGATAAATATACTAACAAACTAATTGTTTGTTAGCTCTGAGGTTGCAGCAATCAACACGTCCAGCATGAGCAATGGGCCTCTCCCCCGCTGGAGTGCGGCCTTCCTGAGGCCGGGCCTGGCGCCGGGGGCCCCGCCCGGCCCGGGCTGGGAGCGGGGTAGGGTGGGCAGGAGGGCGCCCCTGCGCGCGGGCACGTAGCGTGGCCGCCCTGCCCGCGCCTCATCAGTGGCAGACATAAACTAACTCGGTTCCGGGGACCCCAGAGGAGCAGCAGGAACTGTTTGGTAGAGAATTATAGCTGTGGGTGAAATTAGATGTACTCCGAGCCCCAAGGCTGAGAGAAATAAAAAGCATTTTAAATGGAGTGTAGAATTCATATTCCTCAGTCACCTTCCAATAAATAAATCTTGTACCATTTTTTTTCTGTAAACAGTGGTTACACTCAGCTTCTATTGTCTCCACATCCATGTGCCGATTGGCCGGGAGAGCTGCAGAGGCCGGGAGAGGCAGGGGCCGGGGGAGGCAGGGCGGCCTGAGGACCGGGGCAGGAGTGGTGGTGGCTGCCCGGGAGGTGCCCACCTGTAGGAGTGGCCCCAGGTCCCAGCCCAGCCCTGGTCATCCCTCAGGCCTCCCCGAGGCAAGAGGGCTGAGATGGAACGCCCAACCCCCAAGTGTTGAGACCCAGGGAGGGGTCCCAGGCTGAGGCCCATGGAGGACAGGGTGCCCCAGCTCTCTGGACCCCGAACCCTAGGGAAATGAAGGATTCATTGGGGCTGACAGCTGGGGTGGGCGGTTGTCGGGGAGCCATGAGGACCTGGCTATGGCAGCTTCCATTTGGGGGGCCCTGCAGGCCTGGCTGTGGCAGCTTCCATTGTTTTTCAGTCTCTTTAAAAGCCTTTGCCTTCCAGGTGCAAAAAAACAATACCTCCTCACGGCTAAAGATGCGGGGAACACAGAAAACCACCGAGAAGAAAAATATGCCCTGCAATCCTATCACCCTGAAAATCATCACTGTTGATATTTCGCTCTTCTTCCTTCCAGACATTCTCCAGCGTATCTACGCACAGAAATAGGTTTTCCAAAACAGAAACCATCCTTACATGTATTAAGTGCCCAACATGCACCAGGTACTATTCTGAGCATTTTGAATGGATTATCTCTGATGCTAATAATCCTGCAAAAACAAATTGTATTAAACGTAACTGCTCACCGGGGTCACAAAGAAAAACAGCATTGGCTTCCATGCTGTGCACCCTCCACACCCCTGGGAGGCGGGCCTCTTACTCCTCCCCCAGGGCAGGGAACTCGCCCCAGGCCATAGAGAGAGTGAGTGGCTGAGCCAGCATGCAAACCCAAGCTGGCCTCCCTCCGAGTGTGTGCTCTCAGTCACTCCCCCAAACCCCACCGCGGCCCCCCAAAACCAGATCATAGTGGACAGCCCCCACGGACCCTGCCGTCTCCAGTCCAACTTCTCTCGCACTCACACTAGCCGTTCTTCTCGGACCTGCAGGTATTGTCCATGTCCCGTGGTCTGAGACTGAAGTTTCCACGCCTACCCTGCCCGCCCCCCGCTTTCCCCCGCCCCCGGCATGAACAGGGGGGTAGCGAGAGAACTGACCAAGAGTGTGGGTTTGGGCCTAGACAGGCATGGCGTCAGTTCCAGCTCAGTCCCTTGGGGAAGTCACTGCCTCTCTGGGCTCACAGGCCTTGGCTGGGAAAGGGAAGCAATAAGAATCCTCGCTGCACAGGGCCACTGGGCAAACCAAGGGAGACCATTACGTAGCACTTAGCACAGCATCTGGCCCGTGCTGAGGTCTCCACCAAAGGAGTCAGTCAAGGTGGAAACATCCTCAGGGTGATGTCCATTGGTGTTGTCTTTGTACCGAAAAGCTTCGCCACCCAAGCGGAGTGAGGAGAGGCAGGGAAGCCCTGAGACCCAGCCCTGTCCCAACTGCCCCAGACCTGGGGTCACTCAGTGGCTCCTTGGGCGGCGGCAGCCCAGGAGGCCTTCCTGGGGGAGGAGGACACAGCAGGACCTGCAGAGATGGACAGGAAGAGGGGATGAGGGTGGGTGGGAAGGAGGACCATGGGCTGCAGCCCTGCGCTCAGGGGCCACGCGGTCAAGTCCCAGGCGGCTTCCTGACTCCTGTGGGGCTCTCGGTCGGCCCCTTCCCTCTCCGGACCTCACTTCCCCGCTCTGCGAAATGGAGGTGAAGGTGATGACGACGCACCATGGGAACCGCCAGGGGGCCCCAGTGCGAATGAGTGATGCGCCGTCAGTGAATGAACGAGCGATGCACCGTGAGTGGTTCCCTCGGAGCCCGCAGCAGCCGCCGCCGGCGTGGGGTGGCCAGGACTCCTTTCTTCCCAAGGCCCGTGGTCATTTATTGTTGGTTAATTAAATGGTAAGATTTTCACGTCTGATTATTTACTGCCAGCCGGCTTCATTACCAGCTCCCCCATAAATCACAGTGGGGAGCCTGGCTCCAGCTCCCCGCCCCACGCCCACTCCCAGGCGGGAGCCCCTGGCCCTGGCAGAGCTGGCCTCTCGGGGCCACGGGAGAGATGGGAGCTGTGACGTGTCCTGGCCTGGAGAGCTGCAGGAAGGCGTCTCCTGACCCCCAGCCCCCAACGCTGTGCCATCCAGTCCCACTGAAGCCGCCCAGGACGGGGTCTCGGGGAGGACTCCTCGCTGCAATAGCCGTGTGCCCAGAACAGTCGGCCTCATCAGGTCGTCACGAGCACCTACTCTGTGCCAGACCCTCACAAGCCTGAGCTCACTGCAGTGATTAGACCGACTCTTTAAGAGAAGGGTGTGGAAGATGGGAACCCAGGTCAGGCTCCGGGGTCTGTACCCCAGTTACCCTGCCTCGATAAGGAAGAATCGCAGGCTCTGGGGTCAGATGGATTCAAACTCCAGCCCCAGCGGCTCCGAGCTGTAGACATTACAGCAAGCGCCTTCACTTCTCTGGGCCTCATTCCTCAGTTTTCAGGTGGGAACGGTACCCACGGGGGGAGGGGGGGCGAGGGGTGGGGCAGTGGGAGCTATGGAAGTGCGGAATGCTTCCAGAAGATATCAAGGGGCCAAGGGACCCCAGTGTCCATCTGCTGCAGCCTGTGCCCTGGACAGAGGAAAACCAGAAGCGGGTGGGACAAGCCACTCAAGGCAGCAAAGGGAACCACTGACCCACTGACCGTGACCTCCAGGAGGCAGGCGGGGACCAGCACCTGGTCCAAAGCTCCACTCCCACCCCAGCACCCGCCTGGCAGAATGAGAGCTTAGTTCATACCTGGTGGATGACTGAATGAATAAGTGCGTGATGAGTAAACAAAGGAAGATTAAATACATGAATGAATGGAGGAGTGAATGAACAATCAAATGATTGAGCAAATAGGTAAATGAATGAACAAAAGAACAAACAAGTAATTGAACAAATGCATGAATAAACAATTGGATGGGTGGATGAATGAATGAATGAATGAATGAATGGGAAAATAGGAGAACAAACAAATGATCCAATAAACTAATGAATGAAAGAATGGATTTAAAAAAAGGAATGATAGAATGGAAGAAGGGGGGAAGGGAGGGTAGAAGGAAGGAGGGAGGAGGGGGAGAGGAGAGAGAAAGAAGAGAGGGCAGATCTGCACAGGGCAGCGCCCCAAAGGCGAGTGTGTCCTGTCTCCCTTAGTCCAGCCCCTCGACCAAAAGGCCGTGGGAACCTCACTGCAGCACCCCCAGCAGGTCTGGAGCTCAGGGAGCCCCTCACCAGCGCCTGGACAGCTGGGCTGGGGCGTGGGGGCAGGTGGCTTCGCCAAGCCCTGGGCCTAGTCTTTAACTATTGCATTAAGCATCTGCTTTGCCATTCACGATCGGATAGCATTTTACCCCTGAGATATTTGATTTTATTACCTTCAAGGGAGAAGGCCAAGCAAGTGTTCGTATTGATTTGCACATTAAATATATTAGTAATAAAACAACATCTCCGTAAACCAATTGTAAAATCAATATTAATTGGTACCAAAATATCACAAGTAGTTGAATTACAATTAAGAGAGGGGGTGAGTGGTGCCTCAGGGCACAGGGTGCTGAGGTCCCAGCAGGGAGAGCGGTTGGGGGAGCAGACGTCAGTGTTCCCTTCCCTGAGCCTCAGTTTCCTCATCTGCTAAATGGGGCTAATCATTCTAACAGCCAATGTTTGGTGTGGGGAAAATGGGGTCATGTGTATATAGTGCCTAGCAATAGCAGGTACCCCAAAAACTGTTCTCTTTCTCCCTTTGTCTCAATGCCTATTGTGGGCAAAGTGTAAGTCGTTGCCACTATAGTAAGAACGGACATTATTGGCTGTGGGAAGAGAAGAGCAGGAAAGACAGGAGCTCTGTGGGGGTACAGTTGGGTTTGGGGGGGCTTCTGGGGGAGGTGACTTAAAACAGACCTGAAAGTCAGGAGAGGAGGTGAGGGAGGGGCTCAGGGTGAAGGATGGTCAGGGCCACAATGCCCTGTTGTTACTCAAATGAGCAAAAGCAAGTCAATCGGGGAGACTTGAGGGTTCCTGCAAGGGTTGGGCTGGGGAGCTGGTGTGAGAGTTTGGGGTGAGCGGGGGCCCGGCGTCAGGCTGGACCAGGAGCTTCTAGTGACTTCTGCAGGCCAGGCAGCCTAGTGTTTATCTGGCAGGCCGGGTTTATCTGGTCACTACTGGATCCCAGTGCCCAGCACACAGTGGGGCCTCAACAAACATGTTGCCTATTTGGCCATTCTTAGTCAGTCATCAATTTGTTACAAGCCATATTGGTGCTCGCTCAGCCCTGCCTGTCAGCACCAAATTCAGGTGCATTGGCCAACTTCCCTGGACCTGGAAGAGACCATCCCCAGGGTCACCGTGGAGTCACCACGACAGCCACAGAGGAGCCGGTGTCTCTGGCTTCATCCGGTGGCACACAGCCCCAGTTCTCCCAATGTGCTCGGGGGGTCCCCTGGAGGCATTTCACAGGGGCTTCCAGGACCAGCCCCATCGGCTCCCCAGCCTCTGTGTTCATGGCTGTGTGTTTTTCATTGGTTACTAACCTTCCTCGGGAATGACTGTAGTTCTGTCACAATAGCCCTTGGAGGGCGCTACGACATTCACCCCCATTTTACAGATGAGAAAACTGAGGCTCAGAGAAAGGGCCCCGGGTGCACAGCCAGCTGGTGTCTAACTCCACAGCCCATGCTGCCCTCTTGCTCCTGGTCCCTGCAGGGGTGCTGAAGGGGTGGCGGCAGCTCAGGCACCTCAGCCACCAGCACGCACCTCTGGCCCAGCTGTGTCCTCCAGCACCGCTGACTGCTGCACCTCTGGTAGCCGGGGAGTTTGGAATTCCTTGGCTCTTTAGAGTTGTCCTAATGACAATACACATATTAATGACAGTTACAAATAACGTGTTGACGAAGGGCCTTGTGCTCTGCTGAAAACTTCTTCCACGTTTTCTAATTTGATAGACTGCGGAGTATAGGGGTTAAGTTTGCATTTTCTGGTCAAAACCACCGCAGTTTAAATCTTGGCTTTTCCACCACTGGTGTATTTGTCACCAATGGCCACAGAAATGCTGGATAACCAAGTACTTCAAACCCCAGTCACTTACAACAGCAATAAATATTTGTTGCCACGCTCACGGGTCTGCAGGTGGCCGGTGGCTTCGCTGATCTGGGCAGAGTTTGGCGAAGAGACTCTTAGCTGAAGGTCAGGTTCACGTTTGTCCCCTGGGTCTCTTCTCACACTGAGACCAGCAGCCACACAGGGGATGTCCCCATGAAGACGGCAGAACAAGAGCCAAGTAAAACCAGGCGGCACATTCAAGGCCACTGCTCGTGTCAGGTCCATTAACATTCATCGTCCAAAGCAAGTCCCATGGCCGAGCTCAACATCAACGGGGCGGGGAACTACACTCCATCCGTGATGGGAGTGGGATGAAAGATCTGCTCAACAATTATCCAAACGATCACAGGGACCTTGGACCTCTGCTTACTCATCTGTAAAATGGGATATTACACAGTTCCTGTGAGGATCCATGGAGGTCATGTACGTGAAGCCATTAGCACACTGCCTCCTATGTAGCAGGTGCTCAAAACAGGGTAGCTGTTATTATCAGCAGCAGCAGTAGTATTAGTGGTAACAGCCATTCCCTATGTGAAGCCAATGATGGTGTTGCCCCTTCCCCTAGTCCCAATACCCCCACCTTCCTCCTTCCCCAGGGGCTTGGGGAATGACCTGGCCGTGCCCCTGTTCCGAACCAGATTCCACCACTGACACAGCCCGACCCTCCACCAGCAGAACCAGTGCCCGGTTGGCTGTGAAGCCTGCAATCGCCCCGTCTGCCCAGGTGCTGAGCCAGCAAGAGAGGATTTTGATTGGGTGCAGGACATCCCATGGTCCAAGTCTGGGCCTCATGATCCTGTGATGCTTTGTTCTCTGGCCCCAGCATGGTAGCAGCTTCATGGGATGGAGGAAGCTGGCATTCTGGGCCCCCATGTCATCTGGTCCGCTTACTGGCTGACTGAGCTCATGCCCACAGTTCACCCCGGAAGACTCGTGAGAGCCCTTCCCTGACCAGCTCAAGCTGAACCAGGCCAGGCCAGTTTCAGGCCCCACCGTGCCCGGGACTTCCCCTCCTGGCTCCACGGTTATTGACACATGTTCAAATTCTGCCTCCCTGGCCAGAAGGCAGGGACCGCGTTTATCTGGTCCCTACTGGATCCCAGTGCCCAGCACACAGTAGGGCCTCAACAAAAATGTTGCCTGCAGGCATGAGCCTATTTGGCCATCCTTAGTCAGGCATCAATTTGTTACAAGGAATACAACCCACACACCCTGAAATAAGGGGAAATTGTGTGTGTGTGTGTGTGTGTGTGTGTGCGCGCGCGCGCGTGCGCGCGCGCGTGCGCGCGCACGCGTGCATGGGGGGGTGGTGTTGGCAGAGCCCAGAAAGTGGAGGGACAGGCAGCCGGACCCCATGAGGAAGTAGGAGCCAATGGAAAGGGCACTGGTACCAGACCAACCTGCTGCCAACCTTCTCTCGGGTTTCTGCTTCCTTGGTGTCTCTGCTCGCCTGGCCTGGTCTCGACCCCACCCAACTTCACACACCCACAGAGGCCAGCCGGAGACTGTGGCTCAAATGCAAATTCCCAGTTCCAAGGAAGAAGATGGGGTTGGGTCCAGGTGATAACGGTCAGGTGCCCGCTGTGCCGTCCCTGCCAGGGCCATGCTGGGGGCTGAAGGGACAGATCTCAAAGCGGGTGAGCGCAATCCCACTTCCCAAAGGAGGAACCTGAGCCTGAGGGAGGGAGGAGTTACCAATCCCACCTCCCGGAGAGGTTGTGAGTGTCAAATGCTCTACGACAGGGGTCCTCAAACTTTTTTAACAGGGGGCCAGTTCACTGTCCCTCAGACCGTTGGAGGGCCGGACTATAGTTTAAAAAAAACTATGAACAAATTCCTATGCACACTGCACATATCTTATTTTGAAGTAAAAAAACAAAACGGCAAAAACACCCGCATGTGGCCCGCGGGCCGTAGTTTGAGGACGCCTGGTCTATGAGGTCATCATTCTCATTTCCGTCACAAGCCACCGTGCACGAAGCGTGCTCTGGGCCAGGGCCTTTCCCTGCACGATGGCACTGAATCCCCAGAATAATCCTTTAGGTCTGCTGTCTCAATTGTGGCCACTTTACAGAGAAGAATACTGGGGAACAGAGAGGGCAGGTGCCGTCCCCAAGGTCACACAGGGCTCAGATTCCAAAGGAGATGTCTCTGCCTTTATAAGCTGCATTTGCATACTCCTCTCTGCTCCCTCGGTTGCTAACGGTGTCCTTGGTTGTCGCTGACCCTGGGCGAGGACAGACGAGAAAGCACTTTGCAAAAGCTGAGGTCCTGGGGTCCCAACGACCTGCCACCAAAAGACGCCAAATGGAAGGCCTGGTTTCCACCCCCAGGAGCCACAGGGAGTGCTCATCTCTTCTTTTTTTATTTCCATTGGTCTAAAGCAGTGGTCGGCAAACTCATTAGTCAACAGAGCCAAATATCAACAGTACAACGATTGAAATGGCTTTTGAGAGCCGAAAACCGACTTCTGCGCATGGGCCACGAAGTTTCAATCGCACTGTACGTGTGCGCCTGCACGTGGTATTTTGTGGAAGAGCCACACTCAAGGGGCCAAAGAGCCGCATGTGGCTCCTGAGCCATGGTTTGCCGACCACTGGTCTAAAGACATCCATTATTTCTGCTGGCCACCCACGCTAGGGAGGGCAGATTTCAGGGGAAGAAGGAAGGGGCGTGGAGGGGCACACAGGGCATGAGGTCTGACCGCGCGGCCCACACTTGAGGAGGGCCTGCTCAAGGGTGTGCACAGACATGCGTGTTTCTGTGTGTGCGTGCGCAGGCAGCGTGTTGCTATTCATTATTGTTTTTAAATTTTTTAATTTTTCTTTTTTTTCCCTTAAGAACTGCCATTTCTGTGGCCTTTACCAACTGAGCTTTGATAAGTAATTCCAGCCAGTGGGATTCAAGCATTCCTAAGAAAAGAGGAACATGGGACTCCCCCTCTCCCCCAGCTCAGCCCTATCACCAGCAAGGCCCATGGAAGAGAAGGAAAGATGGCGGTGGGGCAGTGGTCTCCCCCATCTTTCCCTGGGCCCCGAGGTCTTGCCCCACTCTCCCACCAGGAAGAGAGCAACCGCGGAGGAGACCTCGGCCGCTCCCTGGGGGCGGCTGGAGGGTGTCGGCACCTCCCTGCACCGTTCCCACGTTGTAAATAATGCTGAAAATGAGTGGTTTTTAAGGAGTGTCCAGTGGGATTCCGGAGCCTTGTTTTAATTATACAAAAACAGCATGGGCGCTCGGGCAGATGTTGGCGCTAATTGTTTTGAAAGCAAGCCCTCTTGGCTTCGCAGATCCTGCGTTTGGGCACATTTTTATGCAATTCCCCAGCCATGCAGGTGAGGTCATCCCTCTGCTGAGCAGGCAGCCGGCTGCTCCCCACACCCCCACGCCACACCACACCTCATCCCAAGCCCCAGCAGCCCCAAGCCCCAGCAGCCCTGCAGGGGAGCAGGGGAGTTGGGGTGAAAGGGAAATCGAGGAGGAGCAGACCAGGAGTTTGCATTCAGGGCTCCTCCTCTCCCAATATTGCCCCTACCCCCTCCTGGCCGTTCTCAGGGGTCCTCTAAAGCCACC